>NW_020175097.1:41491-116120 GCF_003031525.2 Neophocaena asiaeorientalis asiaeorientalis | reverse complement strand
GTAAAGCAATTATACTCCAATAAAGATGTAAAAAAAAAACCGGATAAGCTATTTTCCAAAGTGTTTGTACCATTTTACACTCTCACTATGTATGAGGGTTCCGGTCATTCATTTTTCCTTGCCAAAATTTGATGTTGTCAGCTGGTTAGTTTCAGCCATTCTGGTGGATGTACAGTGATATCTCATGGTGGCTTTAAGTTGCAATTACCTAACGACTAACGATGTTGAGCATATTTTCAATTTGCCAATAGAGAGATATTAAAATCTCCAACATAATTGTAATTTTTCTCATATCTAAATAACCATCCCAGTTTTCTTAGGCCTTGTTTGTATGGTACATATTTATACTTCTACTTTCAGTCTTTCTTTGTCCTCATATTTAGAAAGCGTCTCTTTTTAAATTTTTATTTTATTGTGATAACCCTTAAAATGAGATCTATCCTCAATACATTTTTACTGTACAATATATTATCATTGATTATAGATACAATGTTATACAGCAGATCTTGAACTAATTCATCTTGCTTATCTGAAACAATGCCCATTGATTAGTAACTCTCCATATCCCCCTCCCCTTAGTACTTGGCAACTACCATTGCACTCTTTGATTCTACAAATTTGACTACTTTAGATACCTTGTATAAGTGTAATCATGCCATATTTGTCTTTCTGACTGTCTTATTTCACTTAGCATAATGTCCTCAAGCTTCATCTGTATTGTTAAGGAGCATTTCTTATAGCCAGCATATAGTCATGTGTTGCTTTTATACACAGTATGATCATCATATTAGTCTGCTATGTTGCCAGAGCTGAAAGTAAGTCCTATCAATATTTTAAAGATGTTGGAACCCTGTTTTAGTTGGAATTCAGTTTCAAAATACTCTTTGCTCCTCTTTCCTTGGTGGCCTTTGTATAATAGGTTTCCACATGCTCATGTATTGGGAATGAGAACTCAGCATCTAATTCCCCATTCCACTTCTTGCTCCAGATATATTTCTTTTATATGTACAATGATTTATGGAATTTAAAAATCTTAATTAAACTCTTTAATGTTTAAAAAAATTAACAGTGTTTCTCCAGGCCTACCTAGGATTCCAGAGCCAAAGATAGAGATGAGGGTTCTTTGTAAAAGGCCAAGAATTTGCTTCCTTTTTTAGCAACTTTCTCAAGGTTTTCAGACCATCAGATTGGTACTGTCATATGTAGAGGCTTGGACTATCAGTCTTTCTGCTGAATACTCACTGAGTAGGGTAGATGGTCACATCTTATATTTTCCCATCTCTATCTTCTCTGATCATGTTTATTTAACGTTACAGACTATTTTTACTCAGGGATTTTCCTCAGCCCCTAATTTATATTTAACATTTTTAGTTAATACTTTTCTTTATCATCATTTTAGACATTTTATAATGAGGAACTAATAATCTATACACATACAAACAACTTCCTAGTTTCTATTTTATAAAAAAAGATTTTCACACACAGCAATACAAACTCAAGTAATATTTGTATGGGACCCTTGAACTGGAGGTGAGTTCTTGGATATTCTTTGTGTATATGTTCCCTCTACAGGTAATGGTTTGACTTCATCGGCTGCAGTACTACAACATTAGGCTATAGACAAGAATTTTGCATTACATATCAAACCTACCTTATAGTACATTAAGTGGATGGGATTAAGGCAGGCAGAGAAGTACATTATTTCCCTTTTTTTGTCACTACAATGTTAATTCATTTTTAATATAAATTTATTTATTTTTGGCTGCATTGGGTCTTAGTTGCTGTGTGCGGGCTTTCTCTAGTTGCTGCGAGCGGGGGCTACTCTTCGTTGTGGTGGCCTCTCATTGCGGAGCACGGGCTCTAGGCACATGGGCTTCAGTAGTTGTGGCGTGTGGGCTCAGTAGTTGTGGCGCACGGGCTTAGTTGCTCCGTGGCATGTGGGATCTTCCCGGACCAGGGCTCGAACCCGTGACCCCTGCATTGGCAGGCGGATTCTTAACCAGTGCGCCACCAGGGAAGTCACTACAATATTCTTAACTGACCTCATTTTTCTAGTGAAAGCCAAAACCATAAACTAGTTCAATGCATAATACCTACTTAGGCTCTGTTGGCCCTTCAGATGATCAGTTAAAATGATGCATTTTGCATAACTGTGAGAAATAGTCTTTCTTTTTGCTTTTTCTTCTTATCTTTCCTTTTTTCTCTCTGGGTATGGATCTCTCTCTCTCTCTCACACACACACACGCACACACACACACACACACACACAAGAGACAAAGAGTGGACTCTGTTTATAGACAATGAGGGTCTTTTAGAAGTTTGAGGCTAGTGATTCTGAATCCCAGTGCCATCGTGAGCTAGATGCAGGCAAGTGAGGAAACACGGCACCAAATGGCTATTCTAGGACAATTTCTGAGATGCACAGGCTTGCATTTTCGATCAGTGCTGAGTTGTCTCTATTTGGCAGTTGTGCTGGAAGCAGTCCCAGAATTTTCAGGTGAGTTGATACTTTCTGATGCTCTCTTTTCTTTTGGTACTAGGACAGTCTCCATCCCTACCCACCACACGTTTAGTTATTACTGTTACTAGTTATTACATTTAGTTATTTTGGTATTACTCATTACTGTTGTGGAATGAGTATAGAAAACATCTGTGAGTTGATACATCCTAATATCATCTGATCAGCACCAGTGAAGAGGAAGGGAGCTGCACTGAGCCAAAGTATTCTTAGAGCACAGAGAATGAAGCTGATTTTGGAGTGAAATGTAAGGGAGAATAAGAAAATTGATGTGAGAAGATAGAAGATGAGATGTTCCTCATTATAAACCCAAGAGATGCACTTGAAAAAAACTCCACTTTCCCAAGCATTTCTTGCTGTTCTGCGGACATGAGAGCCTTGTGTTTATATGCAGAAGGAAATTGTATGCTGTCAGGGAACTGCTAAAGCAAGAAAAGGAAGTCAAGAATGAATGGCCTATGAAGTCTTCTGAGAGAGATACCAAATACCTCTTTTCTGCAGAGGTCTGAATATTATTTGGCTTTTGTGAATGTTTCAGAGTTAGGCTTCTTCCTGTTGATACTGAAACTATCCCCAGAGCCTAGGTTATAGAAAAATTACTTCAGAGAAAGAAATGGGTTCAAGATTAAATACTTTCCTGGAGAACAGAAAAATGGATTCTTCACCAGCAGAGCAAAGTAGATCCTTAACACAATTACCTTAATGATTTAGGCCAGATGTCTTGTCAGCGGGAGACAGACTGTATCAGATTTGGAGGATTTTATGCCTATATTAACAAAATTCACTACAAATATACCTTTCCATTTGGTTTATGTAGCCACAGCTCTTGACAGCCCTTCCCTCTGCTTCCCTCCAGAGGACTCTTGGGGACATTACATAAAGTGACACTGGTGAACATCAGCCGTGGCCTAAGTGTCAGGAAAATGTATTCTTTCCTTGCTATATAGATAGGGAAACTGTGGTTGACTCTGGGAACAAGTAAGTGGAAAAGCCAAATCCACTCTTTTAAACAATATGATGATTTGTATTATTCACAGCATCACTAGAGCTTGTGAGATAACTAAATTGTTAACTGTTCTTCAGTTTATTCTGAAGCAAGATGGTGGCTCATGATTTAATGTTGGAAACTTATTGTTACTATTATTTAGTTGAGTCAAGAGTTTAAATGCCAAATTTAATGCTACTATCTTTTAAAATTTGTTTCATTTTTGAGGATTGTATTTTTGTTGTCATTGAAAGTATAATAAGGTTCTTGTTCCAACTCTAGAAAATACGATCGTAACTCAAAGCCACTAGGATCCAGAGCCAAACTCATACTTATTATTACCTTTTCGTAGAAGAGTAACTTCAGACAGAGAGAGATTAAGTAATTGAGGGAGAAAGGAAAGAGGAGGTCAGTGCTCAAGATCTAGTACCAAGTAGCAGATGTGAGGAGGGGGCATCAGGGTATAAATAAGAGATGAGTTGAGGGTTCTGCACCTGAGAAGTTCAGAAATTGGTCAAAAGGTAGAGAGCACAAAGGATGGAGGGTACCAGTTCACCAAAGAGGATGTGAGGAATTGAAAGCTTCTGTCTCTTCTGACTGGGGAGTTGTTTACATTTTGCAAGGGCAGGATTGTTAGATTCCATGCCTGTGTGGGATTCCACCTTCTCCCCTCAGGCCCTCCCTGTTGGGTAGGTCATAGATGAACTATTTTCCATATTTTCTCAGTAAAAGGCTTCATTGTACTCTGGAACAGATTTTAGGTAGGGTATGAGATTCTGTGAACTTGTATACCTTTCCCATTAAGTCATAGGCTGATACCTTTCCTATTAGATCATATATCAGAACTGGCTTTAATGACAGGTGATTCTAAGATCCCTACATTATATGATCTGATCCTCATCAGAGTATTTATGTTCTGGTCATTTGAATGGGTATAGGTGTGTAGAGTGTAACAGGAAATTAAAATAAGCTAAATGTACCAACAAAAGTTGAAGATGAGTGGTTGTGCATGAATCCAAGAGCAGAAGGCAACAGTGTAAAGTCAAAAGCCTAGATTTGAGTTCTAGCTCCATAACATATTTTTTTATTTCTTATCAATTTCACCTGTTGATTCTCTCTGTATTCTGAAAGTATTTCTCATACTAGTCCTTCTTGTAATATATGTGATTTTCTGTAATGATGACTTATCTTTGCTGCTTATGTTGGTTTAATCTGTAATCATCTTCTTTCCTTACCTTCTCTCCCTAATCCATTTACTTCTTAGTTTCTTAACTTTCTTATTTGCTCCATTTTTAATTTGTGCATTCTCATGTGCATGTCTTTCATCAGCTCAGGAACATTTTTCTTCCAGCTTTAAATTTGTTTATTTCTTCTGCTTGTTCAATAGTAGGCTACTCCTCAAAAAACATCAAATATCAACATATTAGCTTACCATTGTCTGCAAAAGATTATCTAGTTCATCTTTATCAACAATTTGATTTTATACACCAATGCATTGTTCTTGAATTATTTAAGACTCATTTTTTTCATCCATAAAGTAGATATTATACCAACCTTATTTTATGAATCTCCTTTCCACCCAACTTTGTTCTCTCCTTGTGATGTCCTACTACTATTGTAAACAGGACCCTTTTGTGGAAAGAAAAACTCAGAAAGTTTATTCTGTATTTTTTAGATTATTATTATTTTTTTGCGGTATGCGGGCCTCTCACTGCTGTGGCCTCTCCCGCCACGGAGCACAGGCTCCGGACGCGCAGGCCCAGCAGCCACGGCCCACGGGCCCAGCCACTCCGTGGCACGCGGGATCCTCCTGGACCGGGGCACGAACCCGCGCCCCCCGCATGGGCAGGCGGACTCCCAACCACTGCGCCACCAGGGAAGCCCATGTAGATTACTTTGTAAGATATGCTCTTTTTCTGAGTTAACTAGCTGCTCTTCCTTTCTCTTGTTCTTCATTAATTTTTAACTTAAACTTCACATTAGTTGCTTTTTTCTTTGTTCAATTTCAGGAAATATTGAGATTTGTCCTGATTGTCTTTAGCTAGAGTGAGTTAACTACCTTTAGTTCTGCTCTATGTCTGCTTGCATCTTAGTCTACTCTACTTTTGATATCTACAGTGATATTTTAGCTTGACTAGAATTCTAACAGTTTTCAGTTCACATTACTCTACACTACTGATATGACTGCTTTATCCTGGACAAAAGTCCAGGACCGAATGTCTTCACTGGAGAATTCTACCAAACATACAAAGAATTTACACCCATCCTTCTCAAACTATTCCAAAAAAAATGGAAGAGTAGGGCACACTCCCAAATTCATTCTATGAAGCCACCATCATCCTGATACCAAAATCAGACAAAGACATTACCAAATAAGAAAATTACAGACAAATATCTTTGATGAATATAGATGCAAAAATCCTCAACAAAGTATTAGCAAACTGAATCCAAGGAGATATATAAGGATCATACAACATGATCAAGTTGGATTCATTCCATGGTCACAAGGATGGTTCAACATATAGAAATCAAATAGTGTGATACACCACATTAACAAAAGGGAAGACAAAAGCCACACGATCAACTCAATAGACCCAGAAAAAGCATTTGACAAAATTCAACATCCATTCATGATAAAAAAAAAAACTCTCACCAAAGTGGGTATAGAGGGAACATATCTCAACATAACAAAAGGCATTTATGACAGCCCCACATAATACTCCATGGGGAAAAGCTGAAAGCCTTCCTGCTAAATTCAGGACTAAGACAAGGATGCCCACTCTCACCACTTCTATTCAACATAGCATTTGAAGCCTTAGACAAGCAATCAGACAAGAAAAAGAAATTAAAGTTATCCAAATTGGAAGGGAAGAAGTAAAAATGTCATTATTTGCAAATGACATGATACTGCATATAGAGAACCCTGAAGTAGCCACACAAAAACTGTTAGAACTAATAAATGAATTCAACAAGGTAGCAGGATACAAGATTAATGTACAAAAATCTCTTGCATTTCTTTAATAATGAAATAGAAATAAAAAGTAAAAAAACAATTTCATTTAAAAACACGTACAGGGCTTCCCTGGTGGCGCAGTGGTTGAGTCCGCCTGCCGATGCAGGGGACACGGGTTCATGCCCCGGTCCGGGAAGATCCCACATGCCGCGGGGTGGCTGGGCCCGTGAGCCATGGCTGCTGAGCCTGTGCGTCCGGAGCCTGTGCTCCGCAACAGGAGAGGCCACAACAGTGAGAGTCCATGTACTGCAAAAACAAAAACAAAAACAAACAAAAAAACCCCCCAAAAAACACGTACAAGAAAATAAAATACTTAAGAATAAACCTAACCAAGGCAGTGAAAGACCTTTACACTGAGAAGTATAAAACATTGATAAAGGAAATTGAAGATGATTCAAAGAAATGGAAATATCTCACTTGGGGTTGGGAAAACTGCTGCCACTCACACACAAAAAATGGGGCTGCTGTTAGTAAATAAAGGGAGAAATAAATACTGTGTATTTCATTAAAAGTGTCTGATGCAGGCTGATAAGACTTGAGATCATGGAATAGTATCCTGGGTTTCAAAATAGAAGAAAAGAGTAACTGCCAGAAACTACATTGTACTCTATTTTGTTCAGACTCATCTGATATTGTTTCCAGCACCTTAAGAAGTTTATTGTCAAACTAGACAGGATTCATAAGAGATTTCCACGTATGGTGAGGAGTTTGAAAACCATTTAGAAAGAAGAAAAGTTGAGAAAATTTGGTTTGTGATCCAAGAAAGTCCAAGAAAGTCACTGTGCTTAAACATCTAAGGAAGCATCACGGGAAAGCGGGTTCAGTCCTGTTCTATGTAACTCCACGTAATAGAAGTAGGATCATTAAATAGAAGTTGCAGCAGGCAGGCCAGGGTTTCAGTCAACATGCGAAAACACTTTAACAGAACTATCCAACAACCATGTTTCAAATTCCCTGTTACTAAAAGGTGTTTAAGCAGATGCCAGAGGACCAATTGCTGGGATTCTGTAAAAGATATTCAGGGACTGTGTGGCGGGCTAGCCAAGATGAAATTGGAGGTCCTTCACCCTACACAAAATCGTTTGGGAGTTACACAGTATTTTGCTCCATTGTCTATATCTCTAAAGTTCCCTCAGGCTACCTAAAGAAAGTCCTGAAGAACCATACAGCTCATGCCTGTGAAGGAGAGAAACTGGGAATCACTTGCCCACAAAAGACATCTATCAGCATCCTTTCTGCTTTTTATGGTCGTAAAGTCCCTGGTGAAAACTTTTGTCCAACTCTAACTGGTAAGACCAGTGAAAATGCCACCTGTGAGTCAGTCACAGCTAGACAGGTAAGATCCAACTTCTCAGAAAGCAAGGGCCCCGGTAACTTTGCATTCAAAAGGAAACCTATCTAATTTTATTTGAGAAAATAGTAGATTAGATATGTAATTACCAGGGAAATGTGAGTAAAATGGAAAAGAAAGAAATTAATCATAGATGGCTTGACTACACCATTTAGATTAGAAGAGTTTTGATTTTAGTTACATAATCTTAATTTGACCATTTCCCTTCCTCTCTCATATAATAATAGCTGACATTTTTGAGTACTAACTATGTGCTAGGCATGTTGTTTGGCACAGTACATGAATTCTCTCCTTTAATACACATAACCACGTGAAGTAGGAACTATCTTTAAATATCATTTTATAGATGAGGAAACTGATGATCAGATAGGCGAACTGATTCTCCCAAGGTTACACAGCTATTCAGTGATAGAGGTTATTGGTGACCTAGATAGAGCTGGATTAAGGTATCTATCATTTGGGAAGCTTCCTAGGAGCGCAGTATCTAATAGAAGCTAAAATATACCTGGAATCAATTGAGAACATTATAGTTCTCCCTAGAGGCTAATATATAAGCAGCTTCCTGACTGACATCATTTAATCCTTATCTGCTTGAGAGAATACACTCTCCATCTTTACTTTCTTGGTAGCAATTCACTTAATCTTATTCCTGCCACCACTAACTCCACTGAAGTCACTATTAATCCTCATGAAGTTACCTTTGATGGATACTTTTACGTTTTAATCTAATGTGACTTCTTGGTGTCATTTGACATAGTCTACCATTCCACCTTTCTTTAAACACTCAGTTCCTTTGGTTCTCATGATACCATGCTCTCTTGTTTTTTTTCTCACCTTTAAGTGCTGCCTCTCTCATTCCCATTTTAACTAACCACAATAATTGTTCGGCTACCTGGTGTTTTTAACCATTTCCAGAACCAGAGAGTATTCAACTTGTCCATATATTAAAAGCTTTCATTTCTGTATAAATTAGATCTGAAAATAGCCTTTTGCTTAACTTGTGCCAGGAATTCGTATCTCTATTTAACATACAAAGAAATACAATTTCACAGAGGCAATTTGTTGATAATCACATAACAAGTAAGTAACAGAGCTGTAATTCAAGGCCTTAGTGTTTATGTCTAATCCATAACTATATATACATTCTCTTCTCAGAGTTCAGTAAATAGAATGTCTAGATGTCAGGGGAAGAAGAAACATTTTATTGGAAAGTTAAAGAATTTAACTTTTTGAAATTTTGTAAAATTCATTAGTGGAAATAACACATTGATGTGAACTTTTATTCAGTAATTTCTCTCTCTTTTCCTTCCTCACAAGAAACTCCTGGATGAGTGCAAAGACCAACGCTGGTGTCAGATATCTGTGAATAGTCAAATGTTTGGACAAGATCCATGTCCTGGCACATACAAGTATCTTGTAGTATCTTATAAATGTAGACCAGGCAAGTTTCACAGCGGTATTTAAAATCAAGAGGGAATTTACCAAAAAGGATGGGACCTACATAGTTTGTGGGCTCATTTCTAAGTGCAGTTTCTGTTTTCATGCTTAGCAATTTAAAAAGCACTGCATAATACCTTAAGCTGTATAACCCAGAAACACAAAATACTTCTTGGTGACAGAGGCTTACTTCTATTTTATAATTAAAGAAAGATTTGAAATTTACCTAAAAGTAAGAGCTTTAACCCTCCTCTTATTTAAAAATTTTTCATGAAATCCCAAATTTGGGTTGTAATCCTTCTGATAGCTGATTTCTACAAGTTCAGATGACTCTATTATATATTTCTCCTCATTTTAAGGAGGCTTAAACTATCAATGCTTCAAAACAGTTTAAAAATATAAATGTTGGAATGTAATACTGAATTTGAAAGGGAATCTAAAGTATCAACCTTGTTTCCTAGTGAACTACCGAATAAAGACAGTATGTGAGAATGGGACGCTGAGGCTTCGGTGCAGAAATAAATCTGTCTTGACAATTTTCTCTGCAAATTATGGCAAATTCATGGAAGGAAAACAAGAATGTGATGTAATGAATAAAAATGGACCTGTCATAGGTATGTTGGAAATAGAAGACACACAAATCTACAACAGACTTTTCCAAATTCTCTGTTCGACATTAGTGACTTACTGAACTTTAAATAATGGACTAATATATTCCAGATCACTACGATATCCAACATATAAGCAATGTTATGAGACTAGCATTGAATACATAACATGTACATTCTCAGCTGGTTCAAAACTATATTATGAGCAAGAGTATAATCTTGATCAGCTAGTTCAGGGCCACAGAAATGTTGGTTTTGAAAGCTATGCCTTATATGTTTTGCAGAGACAGTGTGGGTGTAAGACAATGCTTAGTTTTAAAATGTGCAAACTCAGTAGCCTCTGCCTACTCCAATTTATTCTGAAGTGTATGCCATAGAAAAAATTAACATTCTTAAGAATTTAATTGGAAAGCCCAGTTACATTGACATTCTCAGTTAATAATGCAACATTGTATCACATTATTGCTGAAGTGTGCTGAAACTTTAGTATCAATAAATAGGGTCTGTGTGCAATTTCCAGTGCCATAATTTCTGTCTTTGGCCTATACTGCTCTCATTTTCAGTGATGCTGCTCTGTGATTATTGTTGCATTGTGTTGCTTCCTGGTATATTCATGGTTCTGTAGAAGGCATGTTTCTTGAATGCTTCAGGTCAAAAAGCTTTGAATAACCTTTGTTGATTTGTATAAACCTTGGCATAGTTCAGGGCAAAATCTTCATAAACCTTTTCCCTATTACACAGGATTATGCACAGGATTATTTAGTTTACCTCTGGTCCAGCGATTCTCAATCAGAGGTGATTTTAACCTCTTTCCCAAAGACACTGTGTCTGGAAACATGTTTGGTTCTCACAACTGGGGGCAGTTGTTACTGACATCTGGTGGGTAGAGGTCAAGGATGCTGTTAAACATTGTACAATGCACAAGACAGCCCCCTACAACTAAGAATTATCCAGCCCTAAAAGTCAATAGTCCCAAGGTTGAGAAACTCTGCTCTAGTGATAGAGCATAAGATACCTCTGACCTGGCTCCCTCATCTACACTTCAATTCCTTCTTCCATAAGAGACAGAAGAAAATTAATATTTAAAAATTTTAGCCACAAGCATTTTCCAAGTCACTAGTCAGTACTAATATCTTTAATTGCTAAATACATATAGATACTGAAAATCTAAAATAATACACTGCAAACTCTATATTCAGAGCAGTAAAAAGAATTTGAGCTGGTAGGAGCTTGGAGAAAATTAGAATCTTTAAAACCCTTGGCAAACAAAAATTGTATTGCATGTTTTCAAGTACAAAAATCACAAGAGTTTCTTTCATGCATTTCAGAGGAGAGAAAACCTAAGACTAGGCACTATTTGATATTTTCCAAGAACCTGGGAGGTCCTATGGTTTTGCTTCCTAGGGAAGATAAGCCAAGATGCTGGCTTCTCTCTAAGCCAAAAGACAATTCTGGACCTGGTGTTGTGTTAAAGCCTGGCAGTATGATGTGACAGAGAAAAAAAATCAAGATTACTCTTTCCATCCAAGAATAATGGGCATTTGTTGCTGTTGCCCAGCATCTATTTTCCCGTCCTACCAACATCCTGAATTTCCTATTAGGAAATTATTAACAACGACTATAGTCTAATGGGACAATACTATTTGCTAGCCAAGGAGTGGGCATGCTAGCCAAGTCAGGCCAATCCAGTAGATATTCTTTCCATGATCATTTGTATCTCAAGTAAAGTGACAAAGAGGATAACAGTATCCAGATTCATTTACCCCAGTGGTGATATCCTGAATAGACTGTTTTGACTGCAAGACCATCCTTTTAGTTCTGTTTCCTTGAGACCTCAAAATATTTTGCATGTTTTTTAAAAAAAACACTCTCAAGCCTGCATTGCAGAAATACCTATTCTTGTTCTCCTATGCATTCTATGTCTTTTTTTCTTTCCAACTCTCAAATTATTTGTTTGTTTGAATCATAACCAACAGAGTGCTTAGCTCCTGATGCTCTACATAGAGTCTTGAGACAGTGCCAAAAGAGAGAAAACTGTACATTGTTTGCAGATACAGCTACTTTTGGTGAACCTTGTTTCCCAGGAGTGAAGAAACAGCTGCAAGTTTCCTACATATGTGGTAAGAAAAACAGGGTATCTCTATCACTTAATAAATTACTGTGAGAAAGCTACAGTATTATAAGTTATATTTTACAATTACAATAACAGCTAAAATCTGTATAGCACTTTTCAGTTAAAAATTTTTTTGACATCCATGTTTCTCACTTGATCATTACAATAATCCTGTGAGGTAGGTATGTATTATTCCCATTCTATAGAAAAGCAAACAGAGGTTCAGAAAGAAGAAGTAACATGTTCAAGGTTATACAGTTATTAAGTGACTTTGATTCCGTACCTGTGAGATACTCAGGAGAAAATTATAAGTAAGCAGGTATATATATGCATATGGATCTGAGGGTGAGGCCAGTACTGAAGGTATTAGGAGATGTATCTTTTGGGGATGCTTAGGTACAAGCGATAGAGGTCAACGTAAGCTGATTGAGCAGAAAAAGAGTTTATTAAAAGGGCAGTGGGTGTCTCAAAGCAGTTATTGAGAAGGATGTATAACCTGGCTCAGCTATACACCAAAGAAAAATGCCCCAAACTATACTTTGGAACTTTCTGGTAAGAAAGATGCTTATTCCACTAAACAGCTGCTGCCACCAAAGAGAGAAAACTTATGTCTCTAGCTTCCAAGTCAATCTGGCATAGACACATCTGATTGGGGGAGCCTAGGTCATGTTACAAATCCCTAGTTGTAAGGGAGATTGGGAAAGTCAGTATCTAGAATTTTCATCTCCTGTGACAGGAGGTAGATTTTTCTCTGCACAAAAACCCATAATGTGAGTTAATATTGCAGTCATAGAAAGGGGTTAAGGCTTTGAGTAGCCAAAGCGGTTAACATAGCTATCACTCATATATCTTAAAATATGCTTACATTCTCCTTAAAAGGTTAATGATATTTATCCTACTAATATTTATAGAACGGAGAAATCTCCAAACAATAAGGTGATCTAGCATGATAACTGTTGTGTATAGTTTGAAGAGAAGAGGGGCTAGAACAAAGTCCAAAGGAATATTAGCCTTAAGATATTTGCAGAGAAAAAGAGATTTCAAAGGGGTCTAAGAAGAGATAAGTAAAGTATGAAGAAGATGAGAAGAATGTGATGTGAAAGCATAAAGGGTGACTGATGGAAAGGAAGAAGTAATCAACTGTGCCTATAATGTTAAGAGGGACAGTGAGATGAAAACTTAGAGATAGATAGCTCTAAGGGGATGTGAGATCAGAGAAATTTTTATTTTTGATTTAAAATATGTCAACATTTTTCTAAACTGAGAGGAAGGAGCCATTCCATACATCAAAACAATGGCCTCATCTTTGGTTTTTGGCAAATCCTCATTTTGAAATTGCTTCAGTCCAAACTCTTCACTACTTTCCAGTTCAAGAGTCCTTAGTACTCAGTGTACACTCCTTACTTCTGTGCTTTGAAATTTCATTAGTACATTTATTTCTTCCTCTGTTCTGTGACAATGCCTAGACTATTACCTGATTCAATGCTTAGAATTTATTCCATGGAAATAAATAGGTTTGTTAATGCTGTCATTTAAAATTCAGGTTTAACACTAATTTAGTCTCTCACAATATATTATTTTTTTAATGAATGTCTGCCAAATATAAACTTTCTATCCATCCCCACTATATGAACAGTAGCTGCAATTCCCATGCCAAATTTTCTACTCCTTGATGTTTTGCATTTCAGTGCCTATAAAGTTGCTGCAACAAATGGACCATAGCTCACTGGACCCATTTACACTGTCTGATTATATATATGGTAAGTATCAGAAGACATTCTGCATAGTAGGACTGCCTACAAGTGAATGATTAGAAATGGAATAGCTAAATAGTTTTATTTAATACAAAATTTTCTTTTCTTTATCCTTTCCCCCCTTAAAAAACTTGGATCCAAACTGATCTCTGCAGAATGGCTTCCTATAAAATATCTCTTCCATTCTGACACAGTCATGGGAATTTAATCTAATCTAGAGTCTTAAGTGCAAAAATAAAGCCTTGTAAAAATAGAATTTAATATTTGAAATGGTACTTTATTGTCTAACTATTGGAAATCTTGCCTAGAATGTCTGACAGTGGAGAGCTTCTTCCATACAGTAGATCCCTTCCATACAAACAATCTCTGGGACTCAGATGTTATATCATAATTAGATATTTAAATTATAGAGTTAATATATAATAGCAGAGTCTAAGGTGATTAGTCCAAACTTCATTAATATTTGACTCATTCTCAAATGGCAAACTTCCTCCAAAGAGTTTTCTTTTATTTCATTTTTTGCAGATTTTTGGAGGTATAATTTACATACCATAAAATTCACCCATATTAAGCATACAATTAGTGATTTTTAGTATATGCACAGAGTTGTGTAACCATTACCACGGTCGCATTTTAGAACATTTTATTACCCCTAAAAGAAATCCTGTACCCAGTAGCAGCTTATATTGGATTCCCAAGAGACCTATTGACTCAAAAATAGTTAAGAATACTGATATATTAGCAGTCCAATGCAGTTTTCAAATGATGTCAAACGCCATAGACCTTTTTGGTGAAAGTATATGTAGAAGGGTGAATTTTTGAGCAGGTCCCTTATAGATGCTCCTAGATGACTGCCACTCCAACATACCCAAAGCTGGCCAACAAATTGGGGAGACAGAATAGGTTACCACTCCCTTGAGACACATTTCCCATAGGGTTGACTCACTTCCTATATGGTCGTCAGGAAAAGAAGTATCCCTGCTCCATCTTATACAAATTACTCTCACAAACATGCATGCATCTTCATTCCTTGAGATCTCTGGCACATGGATGACAATTTTCTTTTCTGTAGTAATGAGTGAAGTGTTCTGTTTGTGACTACTAGATCAATATTATTAATTGTGTTGAGTTTTCACATCCCTCCTTTACTCCTGTAAGTTTTTTTTTAATTAATTTATTTATTTTTATATTTATTCTTGGCTATTTTGGGTCTTCATTTCTGTGTGAGGGCTTTCTCTAGTTGCGGCGAGCAGGGGCCACTCTTCATTGCAGTGCGCAGGCCTCTCACTATCGCGGCCTCTCTTGTTGTGGAGCACAGGCTCCAGATGCACAGGCTCAGTAGTTGCGGCCCACGGGCCTAGTTGCTCCGTGGCATGTGGGATCTTCCCGGAGCAGGGCTCGAACCCGTGTCCCCTGCATTGGCAGGCAGATCCTCAACCACTGCGCCACCAGGGAAGCCCTGTAAGTTTTTGATTATGGACGTTGAGGCTATGTTATCACTTGCCTAAGATATTACATCATCCTGGTGTATTGACCTTTTATTTGTATGTAGTGACCTTTTAAGTCTTCAGTAAGTTTTATTACCCTAACGTCTATTGTGTTTGATGTTAATATAGTTGCACCAACATTTTGTGGTTTGCATTTTCCTGTTATAGCTTTAAAGTTCCTATTGCTTTCTACATTTCAGGATTGGCATATTTTCATTTTATTCTGATTTTCAAATTTATTTGCATAGAGTTGAGCAAAGTAGACTCACATAGAACTTTTAAACTTTTAATTTTGAAATAACTTCAAACATATAGAAAACTTTTAAGAATAGTACAAAGAACTCACCTAGGTTCTCCATTTAAAAATATTTTTTGTACATCATGCAGGGACTTCCCTGACAGTCCAGTGGTTAAGACTCTGGGCTTCCACTGCAGGGGGCATGAGTTCAATCCCTGGTCAGGGGACTAAGATCCCACAGGCTGTGTGGCAAAAAAAAATTTTTTTAAATCACATTTGCTTTGTTATTATATCACCTAACCATCTATCTCTGGGTATATATCCATAATACTATTTTTCTGAACACATTGAGGATATGTTGTAGATTTGATGTCCCAGTATTCTAAAGTAGTTCAGTGTATATCTTTAAAACTACAAGCATCTCTCATTCATAAGCATGGAGCAAAAACCATAACCATTAATCCATACAAAGACATACATACAAACAATTGTATATCCATAAAACCCTTGAAATCTGGGAATTAACACTGACAAAAAACACCATTTAATCCAGATACCCTTTTCAAAAATTTCCAGTTGTTTCAATAATGCTCTTTATAACTATATATTTTTTCTGATCTAGGATTCAATACATGATCATATGTTGCATTTACGTTTCATGTTTTTAGTTTCATGTAGTCTCTTACAATCTGTAACAGTTCCTTGGTCTTTTCTCTCATGATCTTGACATTTTTGAAGAGGCATAGACCCACTGTTTTGTAGAATGTCCATAAGTTCAGATTTGTCTAGTGTTTCCTCATGATTAGATTCATGTTATGCACTTTTGGCAGAAATACCGTAGAAGTGATGTATTTGTTCCATTACTGATCTTTGAAAACTTGGTTAAGGTCATGGGTCCCAGTTTTCTTTACTGTAAATAAATTTTCCCTTTGTAAGTAGTACATATCTTGTAGGGGGATGCTTTATATGAATGTCTTGTTCCTCAACAAACTTTCACTCACTATCAGTGATTTTTGCCTGAAAGAATTATTATTTTGGTTGCAAAATAGTGATTTTCCAATTCTCATTTCTTCTACATTTATTAGTTGTAATTCTTTTTTTTTTGCGGTATGCGGGCCTCTCACTGTTGTGGCCTCTCCCGTTGTGGAGCACAGGCTCCGGACGTGCAGGCTCAGCGGCCATGGCTCACAGGCCCAGCCGCTCTGCGGCATGTGGGATCTTCCCGGACCGGGGCACGAACCCGCGTCCCCTGCATTGGCAGGCGAACTCTCAACCACTGCGCCACCAGGGAAGCCCAGTTGTAATTCATTTTTAAAAAGAGGTTTCCTTTCTCCTCATTTATTAAGATACTTTCATTGTTTTTTTTTCTTTCATTGGTTTTTAAATGCAGTGTCTAGATGTGGATTTCTTTTTATTCACCCTGATTGGCATTCATTGGAATTACTGAATCTGTGGATTTCATCAGTTCTAGAAAATGTAAGCCTTTATAACTTCATATATTACCTCTGCTCAGTTTTCCTCTCCTCTCCTTCTAAGCCTCTGATTAATCATATAGTAAAGTTTCATACTCTATCCTTCATGTTTTTATCTCTTGTATTTAATTTTTATCTCTCTGCTGCATTCCAAATAATTTCTTCTGGTTTATCTTCCAGTGCTCTAAATTCAGCTGTATCTGATCTGCCATTAAACCTATCAGATTTATTTTAATTAAGATTATTATATTTTTATTTACAGAATTCCTTTTGGTTCTTCTTCAAATCTACTGGGTCATTTTTATGGTTTTTGCTTTATATGCATATTTTCAATCTCTTATTTACATAAAATATATTAAACAATGTTATTTTATATAGTGTTCCTGATAATTCCTTATGCTCCAAATCACTATACTGCTTCTGGATCCTTCAGGAATTAGGAGTAGGTTGGAGTATGAGAGAGAAGTAAGGAGACAAAATGGTTTTAACTGAATAGTGCTGTTGTAATATGGTATTAGTGTCCTGTAGGTGGCAGGTGCCCTAATGTTGGTTGTTTCCCTTTGGGGATCCTTTTGGGATGTTCAATACTGCACTCTTTCCGGACATAATGATGTACTCTTTGTCTTACCTCTCATGAACCTACTTCTTTTACATGTAGCTGTCCAGTTTTCCCAGCGCCACTTATGGAAGAGCCTGTCTTTTCTCCATTGTATATCCTTGCCTCCTTTGTCATAGATTAGGTGATCATACGTGTGTGGGTTTATCTTTGGGATTTCTATCCTGTTCCATTGATCTATATTTCTGTTTTTGTGCCAGTACCATACTGTCTTGATTACTGTGCTTTGTAGTATAGTCTGAAGTCAGGGAGCCTGATTCCTCCAGCTCCGTTTTTCTTTCTCAATATTGCTTTGGTTATTTGGGGTCATTTGTGTTTCCATACAACTTGTAAAATTTTTGTTCTAGTTCTGTGAAAAATGCCATTGGTAATTTGATAAAGATTGCATTGAATCTGTAGATTGCCTTGGGTAGTATAGTCATTTTCACAATATTGATTCTTCCAATCCAAGAACATGGTATACCTCTCCATCTGTTTATGTCCTAGTCACATTCTCTGATGTCCGCTCTGGCCCAACGGAAGCAATACAGTTTATCTTTCAACCAAAACTTGGGCACTGAAGGCTGCTCATCACCAACTGTATCTCTGCTTTGTTATTTCAAACAACTCCAGCTAGCCTCTTGTTTCTGGACTTCTTTTTAAAAAGAGCCCATTACCAATTTCTGTGTCCTTCAAACTCCAGGGGATACAGATAAAGCTTGCTCCAAAATTCTCTTAAATGTTTTACTTCAGTAGTAGTACAAGGTAGGCCTGTAAACTTTTTATCTCAGCACATCCAGCAGGGATGATGTGGGGTTTGAGGTGACACATCCATACTTTATGAGGGTAAAAATTTCCTCATGTGAAAAAGGATAGTGTATGAAAAGCACTTAACCAGGGAGGGGAAACAGCACTCCACACACTTTCACCTGATGGAAGATGCTTCAAAGAAATTTGTGCTACCAGCCTCTTTCCACAAGCACTCTCTCATTCTTTTATATAGCCTGGAGATGGATGATTATGAGCTAGAAGTCACAAAACTGTTTCGGAGTCAGCCCTTTATAAGTCCTGCTCAGATAAATGGTCAACTACCTCTCTTTAATGTGGAGGTACTTGGACCTATTGTTCTCAACAGCAATTCTGTGGCAGGAAAATTCCTATTCTATTATCCATTTTTATAGTGTATTCTAATTTTTTGTGCTCAGTGGCAAAAAATTTAATGTAAAGTTTTCATCACAATCACCTTCTAAGATAAGGCATAAGGCTACTTGAGGGAGCAGCTGTTGAAATGATTAGAGCTTTAGACTGAGAGATACATAAGTGGGTTTAAAACAAATTTTGTTCTGTGTGGTGTGTAACACATAAAACTGATGTACTTTAGTCTGTGAACAGTGTCATGTCTAAGAAGCACAGTTCAATTGCTGAATATATTTTTAAAAGAGATAAAGTTCTTTACTTTCATTTCTTAATATCTTGAAAGGGTATATGTAGACCATAGCAACGTTTCTTTAAAACTCCTTTTCAAGCTTCTGTAGGACTTTGTTAAAGATTAACTTTTCAGAGCTTTTTATTGGAAACATATTTGTGTTTCTTTTACACATCTTACTGAGAATCTTCGGGGATGGGGTAGCAAGAAGGCTGAGTGTCATAGGTCCATCTATTGAGGAGACTGTATGCTTTCTGAGGGCAAAGACTTCATTCATCTTTATTGTGTCACCAGCAGTAAAGTACCTAGCAATCAGAGGTGGGTAATAAATATTTTTTGAACATTTCATTGATCAAAGCAAGTCACATGGCCATGCTGGGTTCAATAGGAAAGGGATGTATAATGCTTCTATGGGAAGCAGCAATTCATGGTAAAAACCTGGAATATCTGGTGATGTTTTGTGCTGGTCTCAGACTATTGATAGTGATGTCATCAGCTAGAAATATCTAGAGGCACTCACTTGGACCTGTAATATTCGTAGTGAGCTCCTAAAGACATTTCCCCTTTCAGAGCCAATGTTGTGGCTGGACCAGCCCTTGTGGTTATTATGATTGAGAGACACACTTCAACAACAAACATCAGGGAACGTTGAGAAAAATCAAAGCAAGTTTTATTATTTATAGATCCTGGATGCTACACAGCATGCCTGGGGCCACACAGTGAGGTCCCAGGTAGAGAGTGAGAGAGAGGATGTGGGGTTCTGCCTTTATTGGGATTGAAGGTAGCGTGCCTAGAGTTTCACAGGTTCACTCTTTATTGGTGAATTTAAAACATAAGAATAGGAATTAAAGTGTAGGAAGGGAAAAGCCAGAGCTTTCTAAACAAAAGGAAGTGCCCCCAAGAAACTCACCAAACTCTAAGAAGTTACAAAACTCAGAGATTCATACCTAGACATATCATAACAAAACTGTTGAAAGTTTAAGATGAAAAGAATCTTGAAACCTGCAAATGAGAAGTGACTCATAATGTACATAGGATCCTCAATAATTTTAACAGCTGATTTCCCATCATAAACCATTGAGGCTAGAAGGCAGTGGGATGACATATTTAAAGTGCTAGAAGAAAAAGACTTTTAACAATGAGTTCTATGTCCAGAAAAAAATGTCTTTCAAAGATGAAGGAGAAATTTTAAACTCTGAATCAAATAATTTGGTACCTATTAAATCCAAAGAGTGCCCTGGGGGTGCCCTGACTCTTTATCTAGTAGCTGGCAATGTATTTGTTTGCGATGGATGTCTTTGAACATCAGAAATCAAAAGCTAATAGGCACTTACACCACAGGTGAACAATAAAACCATCTAGCATGAGTTATCCTTCTGGTCACCAAATATTCAGTATGGACAATATAATTACCTATTATCTATCAAACAATAAATCACTCATAAGTCCTAATCACTGACTGTATTGAGCTCAAAGTTTGGGATCTCTAGGTGGTATGTGGTAGTCTCTACATTAAGTCCAGATATGACTCCTCTTGATCCAGAAACACCTGAACTAAAAGTGACCCGAGGTGGAAAGTATTGTTTGATTAGGCCTTTGTTCTGTTCCTTGGGAGTAATTCTCCCACTGTGTCCTTACCTATGAATCTTGGCAGTTTCCTTTAGAAAAAAAATCTTTCTTTTTCTTTTATTCTTTTTGGTAATATTTGATGGTAGTATTGAAATATGAGGCTGTAGTTAGGGGCTGAGAAGCTCTCTGGGAATACTTCTTATCCATGAAAGGGTTATTTTAAAATCCACAACCATCATGTTTTCCATTAGTTCAGACTTATTTTTATTTTAGCAGTACATTTTCTAAAATTTATTCAACTTTTTAGCTATTTTGTTTCAGTCAGATCCATGTACCAATAGCTGTATCCATAATATTTTTTTAATGTTAATTTGTTTGGAGTATAGTTGATTTACAATCTTGTGTTAGTTTCAGGTATACAGGAAAGTGATTCAGTTATACCTATTCATATAGTCATTCTTTTTAAGATATTTTATCATATAGGTTATCCCAGAATATTGAGTAGAGTTCCATGTGCTATACAGTAGGTCCTTGTTGATTATCTATCTTATATATAGTAGTGTGTGTATGTTTATCCCAAGCTCCTAATTTATCCCTCCTCTACCCACATTTCCCCTTTGGTAACCATAAGTTTGTTTTCCATATCTGCAAGTCTATTTCCATTTTGTAAATAAGTTCATTTGTTTCATTTTTTAAAAAAATTAGATTCCACATGTGATATCATATGATATTTGTCTTTGTCTGACATTTCACTTAGTATGATAATCTCTAGGTCCATCCATGTTGCTGCAAATGGCATTATTTCATTCTTTTTTATGACCAAGTAATATTCCATTGTATATATGTACCACATCATCTTTATCCATTCCTCTGACATTGGACATTTAGGTTGCTTCCATGTCTTGGCTATTGTAAATAGTGCAGCAATGAACATTGGGGTGCCTGTATCCTTTCAGATTATGGTTTTCTACAGATTATATGCCCAGGAGTGGGATTGCTAGATCATATGGTAGTTCTATTTTGAGTTTCTTAAGGAACCTCCATACTGTTCTTCATAGTGGCTGTACCAATTTACATTCCCACCAATAGCGTAGGAGGGTTCCCTTTTCTCCATACCCTCTCCAACATTTGTTGTTTGTAAACTTTGATGATGGTCATTCTGACCCCTGTGAGGTGATACTTCATTGCAGTTTTAATTTGCATTTCTCTGATAGTGATGTTGAGCATCTTTTCATGTGCTTTTTGGCCATCTGTATGTCTTCTTTGGAGAAATGTCTATGTAGATCTGCCCATTTTTTCATTGGGTTGTTTGTTTTTTGATACTGAGCTGCATGAGCTGTTTCTGTATTTTGGATATTAATCCCTTGTCGGTTACTTCATTTGCAAATATTTTCTCCCATTCTGTGTACCCACAATATTTTTAAAACATGTTCTCTCTCTACACTTAATTAAATCTTCCAGGAGAACTACAACCTTAATTTCTTTTCCCTGCACCATTTTTTATTTTATACACCATGAAAGGATTTAATAGGTACCAAATTATTTGATTCAGAGTTTAAAATTTCTCCTTCATCTTTGAAAGACATTTTTTTCTGGACATAGAACTCAATGTTAAAAGTCTTTTTCTTCTAGCACATTACATATGTCATCCCACTGCCTTCTAGCCTCAATGGTTTATGATGGGAAATCAGCTGTTAAAATTATTGAGGATCCTATGTACATTATGAGTCACTTCTCATTTGCAGGTTTCAAGATTCTTTTCATCTTAAACTTTCAACAGTTTTGTTATGATATGTCTAGGTATGAATCTCTGAGTTTTGTAACTTAGAGTTTGGTGAGTTTCTTGGATGTGTAGTGTTATGTTATTTATCAAAGTTGGGGAGTTTTCCATCATTATTTCTTCAACTACTCTTTCTGCCTTCAACTCTCTCCTCTCTTTTTGGGACTCCTATTATGCATATGTTGGTATGTCTAACGGTGTCCCACAGGTCTCTGTGGTTATGTTAGTTTATCTTCATTACTTTTTCTTTCTGTTTCTCAGACTGCATAATTTCAAAGAACTAAAGGAAAGTATGAAAATGATGTCTCACCAAGTAGAGAATTTCAATAAAGAGAAATTATAAAAATTAAACTTGATATAAATTCTGGAGCTGAAAAGTATAACTGAAATGAAAAGTGCACTAGAGAGCTCACAGCATATTTGAGATGGCAGAAGAAAGAATCAGTGAAATTAAAGATAGGCCAATTGAAATTGGAGGGACAGATTCTCCAAAGAAAGCAAGTTGAAATAGGAATAATAAAATAGGTATAGGTATGGATTAGTTCAGATTAAGGAATTTTTGAGAGTGGAGAGAAGGATGAATAGGTGGGGCACTGTAATGGTAGACACATAACATTATGCATTTATCAAAATCCATAGAACTGTACAACATAAAGAGTGAATCCTAATATAAACTATAGACTTTAGTTAATAATAATATATCACTATTGATTCATCAATTGTAATAAATGTATTACACAAATGAAAAATGTTACTGAGTTGGCAAAACAGTTCGTTTGGGTTTTTCCATAACACGGTGAGATCCTATAGAATATAAAGTCATTAAAACAAATTTAGAAAAATACCTGAAAGAGCTACATCAAAAAGTTAACAGTGAGCATTCCTAAGTGATGATATTGCCGGTGTTTTTTTCCGTTTTCTGAGTTTTATCATAATATATCTCATGTTTATAATAAAAAAAGACAAAGATAAAAAGTTAATCCAACTCTCAGTGGGAAAGAAAGGCTATCTGGTCGTTTCATGAAAAGATCATAATATTGTGAACATAAAACTGCTCTAAAAAATAAAGTCCTTTTAAAAAAAACAAAAGAAAAAAGATAATACTGTATATTTAATGTTATCTGCTTTTTTCCAACTCTCAGTAGCAGTTTCCCCTGTCATAATAAATAACTTTTAGATATCCAAAAAGACAGCTAATTATAGGTAAAGGTCATAAAAAGATAAATTCTTCTTTCTGAGTTGATAGCAAGGGGAGAAATATGTGTCTCTCTGGTGCACTGTGTTGCATTTAATATGGAACTGGTATGAAATAAGCACCTTCTTTGAAGGTAGGAATAGGAAGTGTACCATTTTATTCTCTGTACTTTGAACTTTGACAAATGAAAAATGCGTATCCCAACTACTATCTTTTGTTTGAGACATTAGGAAAAAACCCCACTAAACCATGCTTGGGCTCCACATTTATAAAGATTAAATAAACACGAAGGCCCAGTCCAATTCTTATTCAATGTCTTAGTCTGCTCAGGCTTCTATAAGAAAATACCAAAGACTAGTTGGTTTAAACAACAGAAATTAATTTTCTCACAGATCTGGAGACTAGAAGTTTCAGATCAAGGTGCCAGCATGGTCAGTTTCTGGTGGGAACTCTCTTCCTATACTGTAGACATCTGCCTTCTCACTAGATGTCCTTAAATGGGAAAGAGAGAGAGAGACAGAGAGGGAGGGACAGAGAGAGACAGAGAGACAGAGACAGACAGAGAGAGAGAGATCCTTATGTTGTCTCTTGTTATAAGGGCACTAATCCCATCATGAGGGCCCTACCATCATGACCTTATCTAAGCTTATTTTCCAAAGGTTTCATCTCCAAATACCATCACATTGAGGTTAGGGCTTCAAAACATGAATTTGGAGGTAGCTACACAATTTAATCTATAGCATTCAGGAATACAAAACCATCAAGAGACTAAAGAACTGGTTTGTCATTTATTCTTTGTTCGTTTTAGTATTTCTCACATCTGCCCCATTATAGAGTAGTCTCAGAAGGATCTACCTTGGCTAAGCGATGAGATCAATAAATACTTGTCTCCTTGAACAACGCCCATGATCCTTATGGGTCACTTGTTTATTGTTTTCCTCACAGGCATCCCTGAGAAAATGGGCCTGTATTTCCTGTGCGGTGTCTCCGGAGGTCTTATCTTTCTATTATGCATCTTTACTCCCAAAGTGACCTTTATCCAGGACTTGAAAGAAGTTTTCTGGTGTATAAATTCCAAGTTGGGCAAGAGAAAGCTACAGGACCAAGAGGAAGAAGAAGATAACCACAACGATGACAGTTCTTCTGGCTCCTCTTTCCATCATTTTACTCACACCTATCCAGCCTCAAATAGCCTGTTTTGCCCTGAACTGACTGCAGTTTTAGAGCGTGCAGCTAAGGAAAGAAACCAAGAAAGAGATGAAATCTGGATAGCCAAAGAACCTAGTCCCTATGCCATTTACAAAGTCAAATCCGCCACAAAATAAAATGAGCCAGAATATGCTATTTACCTGAGTACCAAGTGTAAAGACAGATGATTGTATGTTTTAAATACAGAAATGCCACAAAATACTGGGTAATAGGGATGGAAAAGTATTATTGTTAATATATCAATTTTCAAAGGTCTGATTGAGACCATGAGCTTTCAGGTTACACTAAGGCCCCATAAGCTATATGACCATACTAAATTTTTTAGAAAGGTCTACTGCAGGGGAGTAAGCCCTGGAATTTTTGGTAGATAGGGAAAGAAATTACAACATATAAGCCTAGGATACTACCTATATCAATGAGTTCACCTGATGAAAAGATACTTTTAAGCATATATTTAGGATTTTATAAAGGCTCAGAGATGAGGTGGAACAAGCACTTGACAAGTAGTAACAGGACACATGAACTTCAAGAGGTCACTCAATTTCTCCATTTTATAATCTATAAAATATACTTAAAATTATGATTGCTTAGAAAATCAAATGGATTATTGTATGTAAAGGTGTTATATAAAATGTAATTTAGGGTGGCAGGAGTCACTATGTTCCAACTGTTGGCACTTTAGAATCTATATTCAAAGGCGAACCAGCAAAAATACTAACCTTATGTGGTACAGTGGATTATCCATTTGTGGATTGTCAGGTGTTAAACACTGCCCATTAAATTGTCCTTTTTAAACAATTCATTCATTTAACATCTCCAAATGCTGGGTATTGGTGATATAAAAATGAGTAAGACAGCCCCTGCTCTCAAGGAGTTCACAAATTAGTCAGGGGAAACCGGCTCTTAAACAGAATACGGGGGAAGCATAAGGTGCTAATGTGCAAAGGGCTGAGGTCAGGGAGCAAAATAATAAAGAATATTAATAACTAAAACATACAGGGTAAAAAGAGGTGAGGCTACGATTGAGTCTTGTAGGATGACTAAAAGTTTGCTAGGCACACTAGATGGTGGGAACATGGCATTCGAGGAAAAGGAAAAAGCATGTGAAAAGGCACAGAGGCAGGGGCAGGCATGGCACGTTGGGGGCACTGCAAATAATTATATATAAGTGTAGAATAGTGCAGTTTTTAAGGGCCACTCTGGGTTCAGTATGGAGATTCAATTAGGAACAAGGACAAGAGTGAAGGCAGGAACATGTTAGAAAGAATATTTTTAAACCTTTTAGAAATGTTAGCTAAAACATATATAAATACATTTTAATCTGTAAACTTGTATTGATATTGACAAATTACCCACAAAAGTTACTCCCATAAGATAGACACACACCAGTGTATGAATGCTCACTTCTCCACATCTTAACAATGCATACTAAAAAACTAAGGGAATCTACCCCAAATATGCTTCTCACCTTCCCTCCTATAAGCCTGAATTCTTTCTATATCTTTATTTATTGTCTTTTTCACTCATGCCTGAAAGTGTGAAGCACAATTTCTTTTTAAGTCCAGCTCACAATAATTGCAAGAAGTGTGTGTTTATTTCTGCATGTTTTCTTTTTAAAAAGTATTTCAGAAATACAAGAGTGTAGATGATAATATAACAAATAACAATCTACTTACCACCAAGTTTTAGCTCTAAAGCTTCACAACAATAGTTGAAGCCCCTGTGTATTCTTCCTTGATCTCATTGCCCTTTATTCTTCCAGTCCTTATTCCCCAGAGGTCATCATCACCTGAATTTGTAATTTATCATCCACACACAGATTTTTATTCTTTTGTTACATATTCATGGATTGCATAATAATATCAGAGTGCTGTTCTGCCTTTAAAAAACTTCATATAGGGCTTCCCCGGTGGCGCAGGGGTTGAGAGTCCGCCTGCTGATGCAGGGGACACGGGCTCGTGCCCCAGTCTGGGAAGATCCCACATGCCGCGGAGCGGCTGGGTCCGTGAGCCATGGCCGCTGAGCCTGCGCGTCCGGATCCTGTGCTCCTCAACGGGAGAGGCCACAACAGTGAGAGGCCCGCGTACCGCAAAAACAAACAAACAAAGAAACCTTCATATAATTGGTAATATGTTGTACATATCTTTGTGCAGGTTGCAGTGTTCACTTAATCTTATGTTTGGGGAATATGTCCACTTGGGTAACAATGATGATGCAAATTGTTATCAGTTGTGGCAGGATTCACTACCTGTGCAGTGATTAGAAAGATGGTGAAGTCACTAGGCTCATTATGTGTCTAGAGATGTGCTGTCAAATAGGGTAGCTATTTGGCCACATGCGGCTTTTTACATTTAAATGCAAATTGAATGAAATTGAAAATCAGTTTTTCAGTTCCACTAGCCACATTTCAAGTGTTCAAAGCCACATGTGACTAAGGGCTACCATATAGGACAGCACAAATAAGAAACCTCTCCATCATCACAGAAAGTTTCTATTATATACCAAATCGTGGGATTTCTATTACATCCCAACGTAGCTCATTTGTTTCACTCCTACAAAAGACAGATGGGTCATGGAAAATGACAGCAGATCATCACAGATTTAATTCGGTGGCAATATCAATTGCAGCTGAGATTTCAGATGTGTTGTGAGTTCTGGAGCAAATCGACAACCCACAAAGTTTCTTTTCTCCAGTTCCCCACGATAAGTAAAATCAGAATAAGTTTGCATTTATAAGGAGTATTAATTTTACTGTCCATCCCTCAGGGCAATGCCAGATCCCTTGTTTTTTGTTGTGAGTTGTGATATATATATATATATACATATATATATAAAATGTCTGCCATAAGGAGGGAGATTAAACTCTGTGGAAATTCTATGGAAAGTCAGGATACTACTTCTTAAGTGAGAGCAAGTTGTTGCACCTCACACTACTTATGATTAAGAAAGAGGCACAATAATTGGAGTGTCTCTTTGGATTTTGAAGACTGTGTACATTGATTTGTATCCTGCTACTTTACCAAATTCATTGATTAGCTCTAGTAGTTTTCTGGTGGCATCTTTAGGATTCTCTATGTATAGTATCATGTCATCTGCAAACAGTGACACTTTTAGTTCTCCTTTTCCGATTTGGATTAATTTCTTTTTCCAGAATCCTCTAATCTCTCCCTCTTCTCTGACTAGCTCCTTTCCTTTCAGTAAGAAACATGCTCAGGTCCACTGTCCCTTTCTGAAAATCAATCTCTTCAACTGCATGGGTCTCCTCCCCCTCATCTGCCTCACAATGTCAAACTGTGTGCTTCACTGTAGACTAATCCAGCTGGGCCCTTTCTGGGGACACTTCAGTATCAATATCCTTAGATATCTTTCTCTTTCGTTGGTCAGATGGCCCAGCTGCCGGAATTTCAGGGTCAGAGTTGGAGAGGACTGGGGGTTTATAGCTTCCAGCGTGCATACCTCCACTTGAGCCCTCTGTTTTCAATATGAGACTCCAGCTGTTGTTCCAGCTGTTGGGAACTCCCAGTCCAGATAGTCTCTGCTTTACCCTCTGCAGAGAATATAACACTTCAGACTTCTGTCAGGGCAGGGAAGGGCCAGACACTCAGTGCAGGCAGGCATCAACTACAGAAAGGGATTTTGAAAAGAATCTACTTCTTACTTTTCAAAAACCCTCATTAGTTTGGTACCCACTCCCCCTTCACCTCCCCTTTCAGAGTTGCCTGTTGCAACCTTTGAAGATTCTTGTGAGGAGCGAAGGGGGGTTAGTAAATCAGGTTGTTTTCTGGCTTTTCCCACTAAGGGCTTACAATTCCTAGTTTGTGGACTTCTTAGTTGTCTCTTTTCCTGCTCTTCTAATCTTTTCAAATATCGTTTTATAGTAGTTTCAGTGGGGTTTTGGAAGGTGGTGAAGTTAGATGTGGAAGTATCATTGCAGGCATGGATGTCTCCCTGCCTGCCTCATTCACCCTACACATCTTTGTTATCAAGCCACTCTCCCTAAAACACTCCAGACTCAGCTTTTCTCATCAGGCTCTCTGATCTCTTCTATGACCTTTCTGCTCTTTCAGCTCTCAGCCCCCGGACCACCTACCCAAAACCAACTTCCTATCCATAAAGGCCATGCTTGAGGTTCAGGTGCCTTGCCAGTAGTTCTGCAATTCACGACCTGTCTACTCTCTCTGACCCTTAGCATTCCACATATTTCTCCAGCTCTGACTCCCATAACTTTGCTCTTTCTCTCTAAGTAGAAGGCTGATTTCTATCAAACACAGAGGCTAACCCTGGTCTCTGCTATTTGTTCAAATACTGATATTGGTGACATTGATAAACTACTAAGTACTGAGTGTTTATTATGTGCTGCTCACTATGGGAGACACTTTATACATATGACCTCATTTCATTCTTTACCACAGGTTTATCAGACAGATGTCATTTTTTACCCCATTTTGCAGGTTAAGAAACAGAGGCTCAAGGAGAGAAAGTGGCTTCCCAAAATTCGCCAGGCTAGTGAGAGACAGAGGCTGAATTCAAGCCAAGGTCGGTTCAAGTCCATGCTCTTCCGACAACACTATGCTGCCTCAGTCAAGGTATCAGAGAGGGAGCTAGAAAGCAGAAGGTGAGAGGACACTGAGTACCTGAATTGGAGGGAGTTAACCACCATCAATGGGGCAAAGGGTAGACCATAGATAATGATGGGGCTAATACAGAAAAGCCTTCACTGACTTCAAAGATGTGCATAGCATTGACCCTTGTGATCTTCACTTGTGCACAGGATAAATTACCGTGCTTATCCACCCACAGAGAGAAAGTTAGAACATCACTATTAATCAATATAATACACACACACATGGCTTAAGACAACGTATCACAGTTGTAAGAGATGTTTGATTAGTTTTTTCGAGAAAGGAAGCTTGGATTCTGTTAATCAAGCTAAGACTTTATACTGTTTCATAGTCTGGCACAAAAACAGACATGATAGCGATGAGCCTGATCCATCAAGAAAGTGTGCAGTCATATTTTGCAAACTCAATTTAGGGAATCAGGGAAGAATAATATCGATATGGAAAAGATTTCCAGTCAAGATATTACAGTAAGTTCATGCTGTGGCTAGCCTTGTGCTCCAAACACACAGCAATGATGGCAAAATATAAAAAGGTAAAATAAAAAAGGAATGGTCAACATACACACAAAACGGATAATTGTCTCTGTGCTGAAGCAGCAGGCTTTTGCTGCACTGGAAGCAAACAATGGTGTCTAAAAGAACTATGAGCAAGATGGAAGCTCACTGCTTAAAGCCAAGAAGCAGGATGAAATTACCCACCAACCCCTGAATGTAAATCAGGAAAAAAAGAGCTACTACCAAATCTCCCAGCATCTTTGGCTCTGGTGAGCTGCAATCTTGAAGAGGTGAGGGCACAGACACAGGCTGACCTCACAACTAGGAGCTGAGCCGAGCCATCAGCTGGCTCTGTGAGTGGATCTTCAATATGCCCAAGAGCTTCCTGGGGCAGTGATGTGAATAGGTCCTGTAAGGTCCTTTTTCCCAGCCGCTCCGTGGCATGTGGGATCTTCCCGGACCGGGGCACGAACCCCTGTCCCCTGCTTCGGCAGGCGGACTTTCAACCACTGCGCCACCAGGGAAGCCCTGTAAGGTGCTTTTGATCTTAACAACTGACTGGTATTTTGCAAGATTGTGGTAAGAAGGAAATATGCTGAATAGGTTGATTGATTTCCTTCTAACATCAAGGTTCCACCTTTGAAAGAGACAAAATTAGAGAAAGTGAAGAAAAGTTTTCAGAAAGTTGTGGGGGGGTGTTTGTGGATCTTTGCAGAGTATTTGCAAAACAAATGTAGATATTCTCATGGTTCTTTTAAGATGTTTTGGGAAACACTGTGACAGTGGAGATGATTATTATCTATGATTGGTCAGCTAGACTGTGTAAGTATGGGAAAGGGGGGTGGGAATTAACATTTATTGAGCAATATGGCAAATTACTTTAAAGCATTGTCTCTGTGGCCAGACTGTGAAGGTTCTAATCCAAACTCTGACACTTATTTAGCTATGTGATCTTGGGTAAGCCACTTAATCTCTCATTGTCTGTATTTGTTTATTTCTAAAATGGGGATAGGGTTGCTGTGGGTATTAAAAGCACTTAGAACTGTGTCTGGCACATAGCAAGCACTATGTAAGAGTTAGCTATTATTATTGGTCATTATTATGTGCCACAAACATCTTAGTTAATAATCAGAAATTTGTCACAAAACCCTGTAGGGTAGGTATTTTCCTTAATGTACCCATATAAGAAAACTTAAGCGATGAGAGGCCAAACAAAATTATAGAATGGCACAACCTTTAGATGCTACTTAGTCCAAGGCCTTCATTTTAAACTGAAGAAGAGAAAACTGAAGAGCAAAATGCAGCTAGCAGCAAGAAGGAAGGACCAACAGTCATGATCTGTGTGGGACTTTCCCAGTCTTAAAACTATAAGTTCTGCAGCCCAGGAAACCCCTCTCAGTTTGCGCACACTTGAATGCTTGGTCTCTCTAGATGAAGGTGAACAAAATTCAGCACCAGTTAACTGCCAAACACAAAAAGACATACAGGGAATGTGATATTTTCTGGTGAGTTTGTTTGAAAGGAATTCATTAATTTATTTTCATTACAACAAATCCATATTATGAAATGATTATGTTAGGTGCTATAACACCATATTAGGCGCCGTGCTCTTGACTCTCTACTGATCCCATCCCACTATAGCAAAAAGTAAAAGTGACTCTACAGTGAGCTTGGTTGACACACACCCATGCTTACATTTTCAGGGACACCAGAAAGAGATGTGAAAAAGAAATCTCTCACATAGAAAGTTGTCAGTGATCATCATCAACACTCAAATAATTCCTTTTCCTCTTTCTTCCTCTGAGGAGAGTACACTGTAGAAAAGTAATGATTGAAAATTTAGGAACATGAGGATGAAATAATTAATGAATCAAGGTCCCAGGGAAGAGAGAAGGTAAAGGGAGTCCTTCAGTAAGGGATAAGATTGATCTGTGTCCTTATCTCTCCAGGGCCATGAATATGTTCTTTCCTTGTCATAAAGCAATGCTGACCTCAGTTATAGTGTAATTTTCAAGGCTAATTTAGGTAAAACTTCTAAAAAGGTAAATATCCTGATGAAGACTAAGGAATGGTAACATATTTTAAGCGTACATAATAGTACAGAGAAAAGACGGTATGTTAAAATGTTGTTACTTTTTGTTGTTACTTTTCTATTCTAATTGCTAAAGGGTATACTCTTTTAAGACGTGAACTTAATTATCAATCCTTTGACCTAAGAGGAAAACACACTTCATGGAAGACCCCTAAAGATTCCTATATAGTACAATTAAAATGCAGAAATATTTGAGAACATATTTTGGAGCACTGGATGGGTCAATAAAATAATGTATAAACTATTAAATGTGAACTAGGAACCTCCTGAAAACATCAGATTACGCTCTATTCTCTGTCAGAATACTGACTTTTCTTTGATTTGTGACTCCCAGCCTCACTAATAATGCTTTCTTCCTCTTGTGCACATCCTAGCCTGGACTGTCTTTCATCATTTTATAGCAGTCAATGTGGTTATTGTACAGCTTCGCTTTCAACGAAAGCCAAGGGAAAATAAACCTCACACCTATCTCTCTGCCTCTCTCTATCTCTGTCTCCCTTTCCCTTTCTCTCTCTCCACATATAAAGGAAAGCCATTAAAAAAATAAAAGAAACAAGGTATTATACTTAACCCAGTCAAATCTTGGCAATTAACATGTATAATATTTTAAGATAGGGGGAGAAAAAGGAAAAAAACGATTAACAGAAATGGAGGAAAACAGATTGTATCCTAAATTCCATCAAAAGCCAAAATGCAAGTTCGGATAGTAATCTCCAGTTCTTTGGAGGCACATTATCGATTGTGATGAATTCCCTGAACAATCTTAGAGACTAACCCTCTGTACCCTCTGTTGTGTTCTGTGTGTATGCACACACACGTGCACATGTGTGTGTGAATTACTATATGGAACCTCAGAAACATCTAAAAACTTTCTGCAATTATCCCTCACGGAATTACAAAACTGATGGGTTTGTTCCACAGGAGCTATTGTGACTTCTTAGTTTTACTCCTCAAGAGATGACTTAGATAGAGATAACTCTTCTCACAAGATAAAACACTCTGCATTCACTTCCCACCTTATCACTGAGCTTGTAATATGAAGCAATTCCTACAATATCTGTAGTTCTAGGAGACCACAGAGAAAAATTTAGGGTACCAGTTAAACTCTTTAATCCATAGGCCTATGTAAAGGACTGTCCCAAGGTATCCTCTAGCACACTGGTTCTCAAAGTGTGGTCTAAAGACACCTTTAGAGCAGTCCATGAGATCCATTTAGTGGGTTTGTGTATTAAAAACAATTTTTAATAACAACATTAAGATGATATTGCCTTTTTCACTCGAATTATCTGATGAATGTACAGAAGACTTTTCCAGAAGCTACATAACATGTGATGATGTCATCTCTCTGACAGCTGATGGATGTGTGCTTTTTTGTCCTTAAATTTTAAACATTTCTAAGTTTTAATATCTAATACAATTAGTAGCAATAGACACGACCCACATCCAAGCACTCTTTGGGGTCCTCAATAACTTTTAAGAGTGATTAGGTGTCTTAAGACCAAAAATGTTGCAAATCTCTGCCCTATTAAGACTTTGTTATTCCTAGAATGCATTTCTTTTTAACAGATCCTGTTGAAACAAATTTTTACCTAGTGACTATTATTGTTTCTCTATCAATGTGGTGATTATATTTCTGAGGCAGATTGACCACAGTTACATCAAAGGGTCCAAAAACCAAATGAGTCCACGTTATAACTTGGGGAAGAAAGCTACCATACTAGATGGCTGACATTGGCTATCTCAGAAGCCTCTCTCCAAGGTTTTCCCTATTAGAGAAAGGGGAGGCTTTTGTTTTGTGTGATGAGGTAAGGAGACAATTTGAAGTCCGTATTGACACAATATTATTCTGCTGATATGAATTCTGGTAGCCAGGTTGTCAGGTGTGTTCCTAATACCAATGCTGTCAATTTTAAGCCTGAAGACCCAAGAGACGAGCAGTGTTTAATACATCATCCCTTGTTAAATAGCAGCCACAGAGTTGGCGGTAGCCAGTGAAAGATTCCCTGCCATGTAGGACGCGCCAGTTGTCTATAAATAGGACCTGTGAGTGGGAAAAAAAGAGAGAAAAAACACTCAGAACAAGGGCAGACCAAAGGAACCCTAAATCAGAAGAGATCATTTAAAATAAAAGCTTTAGGTTGTTCTCTGGTTACATTCAATGAGGTGTTTTTCTTTTGAGATTAAACAAACATTTGGAAACTAGGATGTACGTAGCTCTGTAGTAGGCTAGATGGAAGTAACAAAAGTAACAGCAGGTTACAGGCCCTGAACTTTGAGGAGCTTTTATTTCTTGATTAATTATTCTCTTATCAAAGCAAACCAGATCATTGGTTTCTTTTTTTCTTTCTCTTTAATTGTTATTATATATGTTCTCAAAGAGTTAAACTATTTCATTATGTCTTATGCTAAGCTAGAGATATTCTTTATCCAGAGGAAATATCAAGAGCAAAAAAAAAAAAAAAAAAGGAATCATAAAGCCAGAAGGAACCTTAGCCCATAGGGACATGAGGATGAAATAATTAATGAATCAAGGTCCCAGGGAAGAGAGAAGGTAAAGGGAGTCCTTCAACCCCCTCATCATACAAATAGTCACTGAGTCAGTGGGGAGAGCCTGCTTCTAGGTCATTTAGTGAGTGAGTGGTAGGACCAGGGCCAACACCCAGGACTCTTTTCTCTTTTTCCTTTGCAACATTTTGACTCACGTATTCAATAAGTACTCATTCTTCACTGCTTCAGTATAACGAGCTTACTTGACATCTTTCGAGTTTGGCACCCACCCTGCCAGGCTTTAGTTTGACCCAAAACTCATTCTCAGGTTTCCTCAACTCTATTGTTAGAGTCCGGTGTGCTGTATACCAACGATGGACAACATCATAAGGTACGGTATTGATGACAGCCCGGTCATAGTTGTTGTACCTAAGGTGAAATTGTGAGAAAGAAAGATCTCCTCAAACACATGTTAAAGAAATCTGTTGCTTATTAAGCAATTTTACATAAGCTTTCCCTATATTTATTACTTGTCCCATGATGAGGTAACAATAATAATGTTCTCTCATGACTATAGGATTTTAGAGAAGAGCTCCACTGCCTGTTGACCATATTTTGTTTTCTTTTGGAAAATCTGAGGATAGGGGATAGAAGAAAGTTTTAGCTGGTTTCTACCATCTTAGAATATTATGTTTTATCTAAAGAACATTCCCTTGGCCAAATTTCATAGAAACACTGGGGAAAGATCTGAGCTTTCTCCTCACCAAGCTGAGGTTGGCAAGAGTTTGTACTAACAAAGCTTTCTTTTTAATAGGATGACTTACAACTTTTCAGGTGTTTTCCTTCGTGGGAGAAATCCTAGCTACAGCCTAGTAGAGAGTTTACCCAGGAATCTTCATTGATTCATTCATTCAACCCTAACATTTACATGAGCACTTGCTATGTGCTAGGTGGTGTGTCAGGCATTAAAGATATAATGGTGAACACAGCAGACATGATCCCAGACTTTGGGGATTTTACATTCTATTGAGAAAGATAGATGATGAACAAGTAACAAATACATAACTAGTTACAGATGTTATGTAGAAAAAAATAGTGTTAAATGATAAAAAAAAATATTGGGAAGTCTATTTCAGAAGGACTGTTGAGAGAAGGACTTTTTTTTTTTTAAAGAAGTGACATTTGAGCTGGTACTTGTATGATAAGAAACCAGCAATGTGACAAGCTGGGAGAAGAGTGTTCCAGGCAGAGAACAGCAAGTACAAAGTCTTAGGGTGGAAAGTAGTTTTATGTTTGCAGACAAGTGAGAAGGCCATGTGGCTGCAGCTGAGTAACCAAGGGGGATAATGGTAAGAAGTGAAGTGGAGGAGGGTAGCCATGGGCCAGATCATGTATAGCTCTGTAGGCTATGGTAAGGACTTTGGATTTTATTCCAAGTACTGTGGGAAGCCACTGAAAAAGCTTTGCTAAGATATTGGATTTCCTTTTTACCTAAGGCAAATTAATTTTTTTTTTACTGAAGTACACTATATATACAGAAAAGTACACAGATCATAAGCTTGATGAATTTTCATGATGTGAACACATCCATTTCACTAGCACCCAGGTCAATACATAGATAATTACCTGAACCCCAGAACATTCCCTGTCCCCTTTTCCCATATTGTCTCTCCCCTCACCCAAGGATAACTACCATCATGACTTCTGTCAGCAAAGATTAGTTTTGCTTATTTATAAAACTTTATATAAATGGAATACTGCAGTATGTACTCTTTTGTGCCTGGCTTCTTTCATTTAACATTATATTTAGGGTATTTATCATCATTGTGCTATATGGCAATAGTTCATTCATCCTTCATGTTGAATAGAATTCTATTGTGGGACTATACCACCACAATTTATTCATCCATTCTGTTGATGGGCATTTGAGTCATTTCTGGTTTGTAACTATTACAAATAGTGCTGGAGGTTCTGCTCCATGATGGAAATATAGGAGGCTCCTGAACTCACCTCCTCCCATGGACACAGCAAATCTACAGTTACACAGGGAACAATTCTCTATGAAGAAATCTAGAAACTAACTGAGCGACTCCTACACATTGGGTGAATGAGAATGTATAAGAAGGGCTGAGACAATCTTGCCATGGCCCTACCCCTGATTCAGTGACATATAAACATATGATCATGTAGAAGCTCACAACTCCCAGCTTCTCCCTGAGGATTGAAGGGTTTGAACCCAACATCTAGTGTCCCAACTTTTAAGACTTCCACCTGAGGGATGGGTCCCCAAAACACATAGCTTTGAAAGAAAATGGGGCTTGCAATCATGAGACCCAACAGACTATACCAAACAAAGAAACACTTCTTAATAGGTCTGTGAGGACTTATTGTGGCTATCCCCCCCCCTCAGGCCTACCACAGAGACAGCAGACATAAACACTCATATCCCAAACTTTCCCTAAAAGAGGTCTATTCGCATACCTTAAAAGCTGCTGCCTGAGGGTCAGGCTTCTAATTTAGCACACAGCTATGGACAGACTGTGATCCTCCCTGGAGATGGGAAAGGCCAGTGGGCACCATCTTCACATTCTTCCTCTGGCCCACTCCAGGTCACCAGTGTCTCCCTGGAATGAGCTTGTATACATGTTTGGTAACCTGGTTTTTGTGACTGCTGCACAGGGGACACCCTCCTTGATCACATGGCTCTGGTAGCCAGTGGGGTTTGAGTTACAGAATCCACAGGACTGTAGCAAACAAAGAAACACTTCTTAACTGGCTATCTCTTCATGGCTTAGTGCAAAGAGGCCAAGCAGAAGCCCTCAGCTCCCAGTCTTTCCCTGAAAGGGGTCTACTTGTATACTTTAAAAACTGCTGTCTGAGGCTTCCAATCAGCCTGCATCTGTGCTGACTGAGATCCTTCCCTTTGGGACACTGACAGGTCTTGACATACCCTCGACTACTAGGAGCCACTAAAAACAAAGGCGGCACCTTAGACAATCACAAAGGTTTGAGAGACAATCAAGAGGTAGAGCTGGGCTGAACAATAAGGTTCATCTCCTACATGAGACCACTCTGTCAAAACTGAGAGAAGTGTGAAAAACCACAGAGAATCAAGGAAAATGAAGAAACAGAGGAATATATTATAAACAAAAGAACAGCTAAAACTCCAGAAACAGACCTTAATGAAACTGAGATTAAATGATTTATCTGATAAAGAGTTCAAAATAATGGTCAAAAGATTCACACCAGGTTAAGAGAACAATGCATGACAAAGTGAGAATTTAAACAAAAAGACAGAAAATATTAAAAAAAATGTATCAAACAGAAAGCACAGAGTTTAACCCTGGGCCATTTGGGTTCACAGTTAATAGCTGAGTGTTAAGTGACCTTTAACAGATTCTGATTTTAATAACAAAATTTGATATACTTACATATTTCATTTAGTGTAGGATGTCAATGTTTACAAAACAGACATACTGTATGTAGTATTACAAATATGCTGCCTATTAAACTGTGACTTTCTCAACAACAACAACAAAAAAGAAAGCACAGAGTTGAAAAATATAGTAACTGAACTGAAAAGGTCAACAGATGGATTCAATGGCAGAATAGATAAAGTGGAAGAAAGGAACAGTGAACTCCAAGACAGGAAATTGGAATTATCCAATCAGAGGAGGAAAAAAAAAGAATTAAAAAGAGTGAAGATAGCTTTAGGGAATTATGGGACTCAATCAAGCAGACCAATATTTGCATTATAGGGGTCCCAGAATGAGAAAAGAGAAAGGGTCAGAAAGCTTATTTAAAAAAAAAAATGGCTGAAATCTTCCCTAATCTAGAGAAAGAAACAGACATCCAAATCTAGGAATCCCAGGGATTCCCAAGAAGGTAAATCCAGTGACCCGCACTGAGACACAATATAATTAAAATGCCAAAGTTAAAGACAGAGAGAATCTTAAAAGAAGTAAGAGAAAAACAACTTGTTACATACAAGAGAACCCTCATAAAACTATCAGTAGATTTTTCAGCAGAAACTTTTCAGGCCAGAAGGGAGTGACATGACATATTCAAAGTGCTGGAAAAAAATCCTCCAATCAAGAATACTCTACCCAGCAAAACTGTCATCCAGAATTGAAGAAGAGATACAGAGTTTTCCAGACATGCAAAAGTTAAAGGAGTTCATCACTACTAGACTGGCCTTACAAAAAATGTTAAAGGGACTTCTACAATATAAGCTGAAAAGAAAAGGTGCTAATTAGGAACAACAAAACGTATGAAAGTATAAATCTCACTGGTAAAGGTAAATACATAATTAAATTCAGAATACTCTAATGTTGTAACGGTGGTGGGTAATCACTTATAAATTCAGTATGAAGGTTAAAAGACAAAAGTAGTAAGAATGACTATAACTACAATAATTTGTTAATGGTTACACGAGGTAAAAAGATGTAAACTGTGAGGTCAAAAACATAAAACACAGGGGAGAAAGTAAAAATACAGAGCTTTAGTGTGTTTGAACTTAAGCGTTAGCTTAAAATAGACTGTTATAAGATGTTTTAGATAAACCTCATGGTAACCACAAAGGAAAACCTATAATGGATACATGAGACAAGGGAAAAGAAATCTAAGCATAACACCTACAGAAAATCATCAAACCACAAAGGAAGAGACAAAGAGAAGAAGAAAGAAACAAAGGAATTACAAAATAGCCAGAAAACAAATAACAAAATGGCAATAATAAGACCGTATCTATGACTAATTATTTTATTTTTTAATATTTATATTTATTTATTTATTTAATTTTGGGCTGTGTTGGATCTTAGTTGCAGCATGTGGGATTTTTGTTGTGGCACACGGGATCTTTTGCCTCAGTGTACAGGCTTCTCTCTAGTTGTGGTGTGCAGGTTTTCTCTCTCTAGTTGTGGTGCATGGGCTCCAGAGCACGTGGACTCTGTAGTTGTGGCATATGGGCATTTACTTGCCCCGTGGCATGTGGGATCTTAGTTCCCTGACCAGGGATTGAACCGGTGTCCCCTGCATTGGAAGGTGGATTCTTTACCAGTGGACCACCAGGGAAGTCCCTATCACTAATTATTTTACATGAAATGGACTAAACTTTTCAATCAAAAGACATAGAGTGGCTGGAATGGATTGAAAAATAAGACCCATCTATATGCTGCCTACAAGAGACTCACTTCAGCTTCAAGGACATACACAGACTGAAAGTAAAGGGATGGAAAAAGATGTTGCATGCAAATGGAAACCAAAAGAAAGCAAAGGTAGCTAAACTTATATCAGACAAAATAGACTTTAAGCCAAAGACTAATTAGAGACAAAGAAGATTATAATTCAATGATAATGAGGTCAATCCAAAAAGAGGATATAAGATTTGTAAATATTTATGCACTGAATTTAATAGCACCTAACACATAAAGCAAACATTAACAGACATAAAGGGAGAAATTGACAGTAACACAATAACAGTAGGGAAGTTTATCATCACCATACTTACTTCAATGGACAGATCATCCAGACAGAAAATCAATAAGGAAACAGTGGCCTTAAATGATACATTAGACCAAAGGGACTTTATATATATATATATATACATATATATATATATATATATACATACATACATATATATATATATAACATTCCATCCAAAAGCAGCATAATACACATTTTTTCCAAGTGCATATGGAACATTCTCCAAGACAAATCACATGCTAGGCCACAAAACAGGTCTCAACAAATTTAAGAGGATAGAAATTATATCAAACTACTTTTCCCAATTACCATGGTATGAATCTAGAAATCAATTACAAGGAGAAAACTAGAAAGTCCACAAATATGTGAAGATTAAACAACATGCTACTGAACAACCAATGGGTCAAAGAAGAAATCAAAAGAGAAATAAAAAATATCTTAAGACAAATGAAAATGGAAATATAACACACCAAAACTTATGGGATGCAGCAAAAGCAGCTCTAAGAGGGAAGTTCATGGCAATAAACACCTACACTAAGAAATAAGAAAGATCTCAAATAAACAATGTAATGTTACATCTCATGGAATAAAGCCCAAAGTTAGTAGAAGGAAGAAAATAACAAAGATCAGAGCAGAAATAAATGAAACAGAGATGAATAAGACAGCAGAAAAGGATCAATGAAACTAAAAGCTGTTTTTTTAAAGAAGATAAACAAAATAGACATGACCTATAACTAGATTTACCAAGAAAAGAGAGGACTCAAATAAAATTATAAATGAAAGGGGAGATATTATAACTGATAGCACAGAAATACAAACGACAATAAGAGACTACTATGAATAATTATACATCAACAACTTGGGCAACCTAGAAGGAATGGATAAAAATTCCTAGTAGCATACAACCAACCAAGACTGAATCATGAAGAAATAGAAAATCTGAACAGACCAATTACTAGTAAGGAGATTAAATCAGTAATCAATCAAAAACCTCTCAACAAAGAAAAGTCTATGACCTGATGGCTTCACTGGTGAATTCCACCAAATATTTAAAGACAAATTAATACCATCCTTCTCAAAATCTTCCAAAAATTTGAAGAGGAGGAACACTTCCAAACTCATTTAATGAGGCCATCATTACGCTGATACCAAAACCGATAAGGACACTACAAGAAAAGAAAACTATAGGCCAAGATCATGGATGAATATAGAAGCAAATATCTTCAAAATATATTAGCAAAGCAAATTCAACAGTCCATTAAAAGGATCATACACCATGATCAAGTGGGATTCATTCCAGGTATGCAAGAATGGTTCAACATCTATAAATTAATATGATATACCATATTAACAAAATGAAGGCTAAAAATCATGATCATCTCAATAAATGCAGAAAAAGCATTTGACAAAATCCAACATCCATTCATGATAATAACTCTTAACAAAGTGAGTATAGAGGGAATATACCTAGACATAATAAAGGCCATATATGACAAACCTACAGCCAACATCATACTCAACTCTGAAAAGCTGAAAGCATTTCCTCTAAGATCGGGACCAAGACAAGGATGCCCACTCTCACCACTTTCATTTAACATAGTACTAGAAGTCCTAGGCACAGAAATCAGACAAGAAAAAGAAATAAAAGGAATGCAAATTGAAAAGGAAGAAGTAAAGCTGTCTATATTTGCAGACTATGTGATATTATATATAGAAACCCTAAAGACTACACCAAAAAACTGTTAGAATTAATAAACAAATTAAACTGCAAAATATAAAATCAACATGCAGAAATCAGTTTCATTTCTATGCCCTAACAACAAACTATCAGAAAGGGAAATTAAGATAACAAACCCATTTACAATTGTATCAAAAAGAATAAAATACCCAGGAATAAATCTAACCAAGGAGGTGAAAGATCTGTACACTGAAACCTATAAGACACTGATGAAAGAAATTGAAGATGACACAAATAAATGGAAAGATATTCCATGCTTATGGAATAATATTGTTAACATGTTCATAATACCCAAAGCAATCTACAGATCTAATGTAATCCCTATCAGGATTCCAATGGCATTTTCCAGAAAAATAGAAAAAGCAATTTTAAAATTTGTGTGGAACTACAAAAGATCCAGAATAGCGAAAACATCTTGAGAAAGAGGAACAAAGCTGGAGGCAGCAAACTTTCTGATTTCAAACTATATTACAAAGCAATCATATCAAAACAGTATGGTTTTGATACTCACATAAAACCACACACATAAGACCAATGGAACAGAATTCAGAGTCCAGAAATAAGCCCATGCATATATATGGTCAACTAATATTTGACAAGGGAAGCAAGAATCCTCAATGGGGAAAGAAGTTCCTTCAATAAATGGTGTTGAGAAAACTGGACAGCCACATGCAAAACAACTGAACTGGTCTCCTATCTTACACCATACATAAATATCAATTCAGAATGGATTAAAGACTTGAATGTAAGACCTGACACCATAAAACTCCCATAAGAAAATATAGGGTGTATGCTCCTTCACATTGGTTTTGGTGATGATTTTTTTGTTTTGACAAATAAAGCAAAGGTGACAAAATAAAAAATAAAGAAATGAGACTACCTCAAACTAAAAAGCTTCCCCACAGCAAAGGAAATCATCAACAAAATGAAAATGCCACTTACAGAATAGGAGAAAATATTTGCAAATCATATATCTGATAAGGGGTTAATATGCAAAATATATATAGAACTCATACAACTCAATGGCAGAAAACCCCCAAAAAACAAACCCTTAAAAAGTGGGAAGAGGACTTGAATTAAAAAGTGGGAAGGGGACTTGAGTAGACATTTTTTCCAAAGACATATAAACGGACAACAGGTACATGAAAATGTGCTCAACGTCAGTAATCATCAGAGAAATGCAAATCATAACCACAATGAGATATATCCTCACACCTATCAGAATGGCTATTATCAAAAAGACAAGAGATAACAATTGTTGGTGAGGATGTGGAAAAAAGGAAACCCTTGTACACTGTTGGTGGGAATGTAAACTGGTGTAGCTACTATCGAAAACAGTATGGAGGTCCCTCAAAAACTGAAGAATAGAACTACCATGTGATCCAGAAATTCCACTTTTGGTCATATATCTGAAAGGAAGTGAAATCACTATCTCAAAGAGATACCTGCACCCCCATGTTAAATGTAGCATTATTTCTGATAGCCATGACATGGAAATAACCTATGTAACCATGACTGATGAATGGATAAAGAAGATGTGGTAATACACACACACACACACACACACACACACACACACACACACACACTGGAATATTACTCAGCCATAAAAAGAATGAAATATTGCCATTTGTGACAACATGGATGGACCTTGAGGGTATTACGCTAAGTGAAATAAGTCAGACAGAGAAAGACAAATACTGTATGATTCCACTTATATGTGGAATAAAAAAACTGAACTCATAGAAACTGAGAACAGATTGGTGGTTGCCAGAGATGGCGTTGTGGGGTGGGTGAAATGGGTGAAGGTGCTCAAAAGGTACAAACTCCCAGTTAAAAGATAAGGCCTAATGTACACTATGGTGACTAATTAGTTAATAAGACTGCATTGTATATTTGAAAGTTGCTAATAGAGTAGATCTTAAAAGTTCTTATCACAAGAAATAAAAAATCTGTAACTAAGTGGTAATAGATGTTAACTATTGTGGTATTCATTTCACAACATGTATATATATCAATCAACACATTATGTTGTATACCTTAATCTAATACCAATGCTATATGTCAATTATAGTTCAATAAAACTGGAAAAAGAAAAGAGTGCTGATATGAACATTCTATTACTCGTCTTTTGGTGAATATATATATATATTCATCTATGTTTGATATAAATTTAAGAATGGAATTGCTGGGTTATAGGGTATGTATATGCTCAGCTTTAATAGATACTGCCAAAGCTATTCTTTTTTTTGTGGTACGCGGGCCTCTCACTGTTGTGGCCTCTCCCGTTGCGGAGCACAGGCTCCGGACGCACAGGCTCAGCGGCCATGGCTCACGGGCCCAGCCGCTCCGCGGCATGTGGGATCTTCCCGGACCGGGGCACGAACCCGTGTCCCCTGCATCAGCAGGTGGACTCTCAACCACTGCGCCACCAGGGAAGCCCCAAAGCTATTCTTTTAAAAGAGAAAAAATATTTAATGGTACCTTTTTTGGACATCATACAGTATTCATTAGTGTTAGATAGTACATGGCACAATCAGAGCCAATACCCTTAGTTTTCTCACATATAAAAATGAGCATAACAACATCTGCTTAGCTGACCTCATAGAGCTATTGTGAAAATCAAATGAAAGAATGCATATAATAGTCCTTCATCCCAGGCTTCAAGGAGCCATGCGCACAGGGAAAAATGGGTGAGGAAGCATAGTTTTCACCAGGGTCTTGACACTCACTGTCACTTCCAGAAGCCCTCAGTGCTGTGTTAGGCACTTGGTCAAATATTATTTCATTTAATCCTTTCATCACCCCAGAAGGGAAGGTGGTATTAGCCTCCTTTCACATGTGCAGCAACTGAAACTTAGGTTAAACCTGCCACAGAGTTTATAAATAGCAGAGTGGTTTTGAAATCAGGTCTCCATAATACTTTAACTCATTGTTAGTACCAGAGAGCAGAACAATGATCTAATTCTTGTGTATGCTGGTTCATAAGGTCAACTTTTTACACACCATGATTGTGATCTCTTGACTTCAAATAGAGATTTGAAGTTTATAAGTGTTTTCATATACACAATCTCATTGACCCTCTATCTGATAACCCTGTGAGGTAAGTAGCACAGCTATTAATTATTATCTTACTTTATAGATAAGGAACATAAAGATAAGATTTGTCCAAGGTCACATGAGATCTAGTATTCACTATTTATATTATATTAGATGATGTTGTTTTCTAAGGCTGATAGCAAGAAGCAGCAGGAAAAGTTTATTACAGATTAGTAAAATGGATTTGCAATTTTTTTAATATTTAGAATAAGATGACTTCTGGACTTTTGCTCAAAGTGATGTCATTATATTATTGCATAATTTTTCTGTTTGTTTTTTTTTCTGCTTTGATATGATGCAAGAAAGCCCTGGAAGTAGGGGAAAGAAAATAAAGCAGATAGTTATCTGACAAGAATATCTAGGGAGTCCTAATGAAACTATTCCTCTTATTAGTTGACAGAAAATTAAAGATTTTCCAAGTACAGAGAGCTCAGTGATTGAATGGAAGATGCATTTGATGGGCACTGTACTCTGACAGATCACCGTTACAATCCCAGTTCAGATGTGTGACCTTAGAGAAACTATTTGATCACTTTGAGCCTAAATTTCCCCATCAGAAAACTGAGAATAATAATAACTTCCTTATATGGTTATCAGGATTATATGAAGTATTATATATTATGAACTAACACCGTGCTTGACACATAGGTGGTCAATAATGTTAGCTAAAATAAACACTAGTTAACTATCTCAAGCCACAAAAATGAGCCCTAGAAACCATGAAAGTCTTCACAGTAAGTTATACTCAGACTTGGAAGACAGGGTTAGACTAAGCTTTGAATAATAACAGCTGAAGGATAGGTAAGTAGTTGTACCAAAATATTTGCATTTTAATACCTCTTGCTCTAAAATGTTTTAATAAGGTTTAAAATGTGAATAGGTATTGCACCTATTATAATGTCTCATTTATAGAAAAAGCTTACTTATATACAGAGCATGCCATATATATATAGCTGTGCCATGCACCCTGCAGGATCTTAGTTCCCCAACAAGGGACTGAACCCAGGCTGTGGCAGTGAAAGCGTGGAGTCCTAACCACTGAACTGCCAGGGAATGCCTAAGCATGCTATGTTTTTATTTATTAAAAAATATTGAGCACTGTGTTCTGCTTCTGATAATGGCTAAGTAAACTCCTATTACATCAACCTGTTCCTCTCATAGGTGGCAATTTAAAACTCTGGACAAAATACAAAAACCAACTATCCAAAGGTACTGTAGAGGCAGATGTTGGAGGGGAGGAAAGAAAGAAACTGTACTGGGTGAGTTTCCCATTTTCATGGCATCTAGCCTGAGGGTATGCTACAATACAGCCTTTACCATACAGGGCAGTTAAAACCCCAAAAGAAATCGCTCAGTCTTTCTGTCCTGAAGAACCAAACGACAGAGTTTGGGGAATCAACTGCCACCAGAAGGTGAAGAGGAAATCCTGGAAAGGAGAGAATCAGAGAAGAGGAGCACAAAACTTTATAAGCTCTACCCAAACATGTGGATTACCCCTGAATTTCACATGTGCAAGAGAAACTCCCAGCATTACATCTAGAGCTAAAATAACTGAAGTTTGAACTATCAAAGAACGGAGTTTGAAATCTGAGCACAATTAAATGGATTGCCTACTAAAAAAAACCCCAAATCAACATTCTTTAGAGAAATATAATCTAGAGTCCGAATAATATAATATTCACATTCTTCAGAATTCAATTCAATATTATTCAATGTAACAAGGACCAGGAATGTGACCTATTATCAAAGGAAAAAGACAATCAAGTAAGGTCAGCCCTTATATATCTCAGATGTTGGAATTATCAGACATTTTTTTTTTTGCGGTACGCGGGCCTCTCACTGTTGTGGCCTCTCCCGTTGCGGAGCACAGGCTCCAGACGTGCAGGCTCAGTGGCCATGGCTCACGGGCCCAGCCGCTCTGCGGAATGCGGGACCTTCCCGGACTGGGGCATGAACCCGTGTCCCTTGCATCGGCAGGCAGACTCCCAACCACTGCGCCACCAGGGAAGCCCCAGACAACATTTTTAAAGCACCTATTTTCACTACATGCATTGAGGTAAAGAAAAATATGCTTGTAATGAAGGGATAGAAACTCTCAGCCAAAAATAAAAGAAACTATAAAAAAGAACCACATGTAAATTTTAGAACTGAATAATACAACATCTGAATTAAAACATCTACTACATGGACTTAATAACAGAATGATGCTGACAGATAAGAGTCTGTGAATTTGAAAACTGGCTAATTTCATTTGATCTATCTGAAGAAAAGATTTAAAAACTTTTTGAAAAGAAAATGAATAAAACATCAGGGACCTGTGGGACAATATCAAAAGGTCTGACATGTGTGTAACTGGAGTTCCAGAAAAGAAGAGAAAAGGGGGCAGAAAAATTTTTTGAAGAAATAATGACCAAAATTTGGTGAAATACATAAATTTACAGATTCAAGATGCTCAGAGAATTCCCATTTGGAAGAAAATAAAGAGAACCACACCTAGGAATATCACAGACAAATTGCTGCAAACCAAACATAAAATCTTGAAAGCTCCCAGAAAAAAATGTTTACATGGTGCATAAATTAAGGTATAATTCAAAACATGTATTAAAATAATCCGTAAGAAGGTAGGTAAGGAGGAACAGAAAAAAAATGATCAGGCAAAAAGAAAACAAAAGCTTAAAAATAATATATATAATATATTTGGTTGATTATCAATAAGGGTTCAAAGACCATTCACTAGGGGAAAGGATATAATCTCTTCAACAACAGTGTTGGGACAACTGAACACCCACAAGGAAAAGAACAATGTTGGACCCTTAATTCACACCATAAACAAAAATTAACTAAAAAATGGATCAGAGAGCTAAATGTAAGAGCTAAAACTATAAAACTCTTTGAATAGATCACAGGAGTAAATCTTCATGACATTAGTTTAGGCAAAGCCTTCTTAGATACAAGACAGAAAAACACAAGCAATGAAAAAATAGGTAATTTGGATATCATCAAAATTTAAAACTCTAGCACAACCAAAGAACACAGGGGAGTAAAAAGACAAGCCACATGCTGGGAGAAAAATAATTGTAAATGACATATCCAATAAGGAACTTGTAGCCAGAATATTTAAAGAACTCATAAAACTTACCAACAAGAATTCAAATGATTTACATTTCCCTGATGATTAGTGATGTTGAACAACATTTCCTGTGCCTGCTGGCCATCTGTATGTCTTCTTTGGAAAAATGTCTACTCAGGTACTCTGCTCATTTTTAAATTGAGTTGTTTTTTGATGTTAAGTCGTATGAGCTATTTATATATTTTGGATATTAACTCTTAACAGATGTATCATTTGCAAATACCTTCTCCCATTCAGTAGGCTGCCTTTTCATTTTATTGACAGCTTCCTTTGCTATGCAAAAGCTTTTTAGTTTGATGTAGTCCAATTTGTTTATTTTTGCTTTTGTTTCCCTTCCCTGAGGAGATATATCCAAAAAAATTGCTAAGACCAATGTCAAAGAGCATATTCCCTATGTTTTCTCCTAGAAGTTTTGTGGTTTCAGGTCTTATATTTAAGTCTTTACTACATTTTGAATTTATTTTTATATATGGTGTGAAACAGTAGTCCAGTTTGATTCTTTTGCATGTAGCTGTCCAGTTTTCCCAACACCATTTATTGAAAAGGCTGTCTTTTCCCCATTGTATATTCTGCATCCTTTGTCATAGATTAATTGACCATAAGTGCATGGGTTTATTTCTGGGCTCTCTATTATGTTCCATGGGTCTATTTGTCTGTTCTCATGACAGTACCATACTGTTTTGATTATTGTAGCTTTGTAGTACAGTTTGAAATCAAGGAGCGTGACACCTCCAGCTTTGTTGTTCTTTCTCAAAATTGTTTTGGCTGTTCAGGGTCTTTTGTGTTTCCATACAAATTATATAATTATAGTTCTAGTTCTGTGAAAAATGTCATTGGTATTTTGATAGGGATTGCATTGAATCTTTAGATTGCCTTGGGTAGTATGGACATTTTAACAATATTAATTCTTCTAAGCCAGGAGCATGGTATATCTTTCCATCAATTTGTATTACCTTCAATTTCTTTCATCAGTGTCTTGTAGTTTTCTGGGTACATGTCTTTTACCTCCTTGATTAGATTTATTGTTAGGTATTTTATTCTTTTTGATGCAATTATAAATGGGATTGCTTTCTTAATTTCTCTTTTTGATTGTTCATTGTTAGTGTATAGAAACACAGAGATCACTTCACACTTATCAGAATGGCTATTATCAAAAAGATAACAAATAACGAGTGTTGGAGAGAATGTGGAAAAAAGGGAACCCTCGTGCACTGTTGGTGGGAATGTAAATTGGTGCAGTCACTATAGAAAACAGTAGAAAATTTCCTCAAAAACTTAAAAATAGAACTACCATATGATCCAACAATTCTACTCCTGGGTATGTATATGAAGAAAACAAAAACACTAAATTGAAAAGATATGTGCACCCCTATGTTCACTGCAGCATTGTTTATAGTAGCCATGATATGAAAGCAACTTAGGCCCCATCAATAGGTGAGTGGATAAAGAAGATGTCACACACACACACACACACACACACACACACACACACACACTGGAATATTCCTCAGCCATAAAAAAGAATGAAGATCTTGCCATTTGTGACAACATGTATGGACCTAGAGGGCATTGTCCTAAGTGAAATAAATCAGACAGAGAAAGACAAGTACCATATGATAGCACTTATATGTGGAATTTTAAAATAAAACAAATGAACAAGCAAAACAAAAGAGAAACAGAGTCAAAGATACAGAGAACAAACAGGTGGTTGCCAGATGGGAGAGGGGAAGGGGAATGAGAGAAATAGCTGAGGGGCATTAAGAAGTACAAACTTCCAGTTACAAAACAAATGAATCATGGGTACGAAATGTAAAGTGTGGGGAGTATAATGAATAATTATGTAATAACTTTGTATGGTGAGAGATGGTAAGTAGACTTATCATGGTGATGGGTATGAAATGTATAGAAATATTGAATCACTATGTTGTGCACCAGGAACTAACATAGTGTTGTAGGTCAATTACACTTCAAAAACAAACAAACAAACAAACTCTCAGAAAAAGAGATCAGATTTATGGTTACCAGAGGCAGAGGGTAGAGGGGGGAGGGGGACTTGGATGAAGATGATCAAAAGGTACAAACTTCCAACTGTAAGATAAAAAATTACTAGGGATGTAATATACAACATGATAAATATAATTAACACTGTTGTATGTTATACATTAAAATTGTTAAGAGAGTAAATCCTGAGTTCTCATCACAAGGAAAATAATATTTATTTATTTATTTAATGTTGTATCTATATGAGAGGATGGATGTTCACTAAACTTATTGTTGATAATCATTTCATGATGTATGTAAGTCAAATCATTATGCTGTACACCTTAAACTTATACAGCACTGTATGTCAATTACATTTCAATGAAACTGGAAGAAAAGAAAAGACAAATGATACAATTTAAAAATCGACAGCAGATTTGACTAAAGAAGATGTACAAATGGCCAAGAAGCAAAATGAAAGAACAAATGAAAAGATGTTCAACATCATTAATCATCAGGGAAATGCAAATCAAAACCAGAGTGAGATACTACTTCACACCCACTAGGATGGCTATAATCAAAGACAGATAATAACAAATGCTGGTGAGGATGTAGAGAAACTGAAGGCCTCATACATTACTGGCAGGGATGTTAACTGGTGCATCCAGTGTGGAAAACAGTTTAGTAGTTCCTCAAAGGGATAAATGCAGAGTTACCATGTGAACCAGCAATTACATTCTTAGAAATCTACCCAAGAGAAATGAAAAAAACATGTCTACATAAAGACTTGTATGCAAATGTTCATAGCAACATTATCTGGAATAGCTCCAAACTAGAAATAATCCAAATGTTCATTACTGTTGAATGTATAAACAAAATATGATATATATAAAGGAATACTATTCAGTAATTAAACAGATACATATTACAGCATGGATGAACTTTGAAATCATTATGCTAAGTGAGTGAAAGAGAGCTGACACAAAAGACTATGTATTAGTAGACTATGTATTATATGATTCCATTTACAGAAAATGTCCAGAATAGGCAAATCCATACAGACAGAAAGTTGATAAGTGATTGCTAGGGGCTGTGATGGACTGGGGTTGGGGTGAGGGAATGGGGGAGTCACTGCTTAATGGGCAGGAGGGAACTTTTGGGTTGACAGAAATGTCAAAAACTGGATTGTGATGATGGTTACATGACTTTGTAAATACAATAACAATCACTGAATTAGATACTTAAAACATATTAATTTTATGGTATACAAATAACTTTTTAAAGGTTTAAAAAATGTTAATGCACTTAATATCCCAATTAAAAGAGATTGTCAGACTGGATAAAAAAGTAAGACTGAAGTACGTATATGCCATTTATTTAAACACACAAACACAGATAAGTTAGAAAAAGAAGATAGAAAATTAAATAGCATGCAAAGTGTAAGTATAAGATTGTTGGAGTGGTTATATTAATTTCAGATAAAATAGACTTGAAAACAAAGTGAAAGAGGGCATTTTATGACAAAAGGTTGTTTCATCAGAAAGATAAAAATCATAAATTAGTATGTGCTTAGTAACAGATACTCAAAAAACATGAAGCAAGAACTGATGGAATTAAAGGGAGAAATAGACAAAATCACCATAGTATTTGGATATTTTAGTGTTGTTTTCTCAGTGGCTGACGGAATAATTAGTCAAAAAAATCAGAGAGGACACAGAATACAAAATAACATGGTTAAAGAAAGAACACACAAGCGAAATCAGAAAATATTTCGTACTTAATTATCATGAAAATAAACATCAATATTTGTAGGATGCAGGTAAAAAGGCTTAGAGGTATAAACATAGTTTTTAATGATTGTACTAAAAAAGACTAAATGTATAATATCAATGATATAAGGTTCTACCTTGGGGGACTAGAAAAATGAGAATAAATTAAACCAAAAGTATGTAAAAATAAAGGAATAATGAAGATAACATAAATCAATAAAATAGAAACAAACGATAGGGAGAATTAACAAAGCAATACGGTGGCTCTTGGAAAGGACGAACAAAATTGGTAAACGTTTAGCTAGACTAAACAAGAAAAAAAGAGAGCTAAAATGACTAATACCAAGAATCATCATTACAGAGATGATAGACGTTATATGAAAAGAATAAGAGAATATTATGAATGACTTTATGACTAAACAATTGACATCTTAGATAAAATGTACAAATTTATTGAAAGAACCAGTAGAGGAAACAAAAATCTTACTAGCTCTATATATACATAAAAAATTGAATTTAATATCCAAAACTTTCTCATAAAATAAACTCCATTCCCAGATAGTTTCCCTAGTAAATTCTAGCAAACATTTAAGGTGGAAATAGCACTAATACCACACAAACTCTTTGGTAAACCAGAGTTTTACAAAGTCATTACAAAACAAGAAAACTGTCGACCAATATCCCTCTTGAACCTAGATGCAAAACTTCTCAACATGATATTATTAAGCTGAAACCAGATACGTATGTATCAGTTACTAATTTATTGCTTCTCAGTTCTGAATGCATCCTTACATACAATACATGTTCTTGATTTAAGAATTTCTTTTAGCATTTTTCCTTTATAGCGAGTACAACATTAAACTTTCTCAGTAGCTGGTGTTGGAGGGACACTGCAGGAGAAAGGTTCTCTTGCTATTTCTGGCCCTAGCCAGGTCTCTGCTGTGTGGGTGTGAGGGCATCAGGTGGCACCAACCCTCAGGGCCCAGGACACGGTCCCTATGCCACCTTGCAGCCTCATCTTGGTGACAACCTTTCCATAGCCCTCTCAGCATAGTAAACCAGAGCCCCTGAATGACCTGCAGGAGGCCTCCTGTGCTCTGTGGGATCACATACTGAAAGTAAGTCTGAGTGCCAGTGAAAGCAGGAAGACTTAAGAGCACCTAGATTGCATGCTTTCACTGGCACCTAGGCTTCCGTTGCACACTCACACCACCAGTTGCTGATTGCCGGCTCCCTTGCCTGCCTGTACTCTGGAAGGGTGGCCTATTGTTTGCTCAGCAACTCTAGACCAGCTCCTGCCTGGCTAAATCAGCAAACTTCTCTGATATCAGGTGGCTGAACCACTCTTTCTTCCAGACCTGAACCTCTTCCATGTTTATTCTTCCTTGGATACTCTGCCTCAGCCCTAGGGTACTATAATGAATTTCCTCATATCTTTTTTTAAAATTTTGTGGCATGAAAATTATATGAATTTCAACTTTCAGTGTCTAGAAACAGAGTTTTATTGGAACATGGCCACATATATTCACTGATATGTCTATGGTGGCTCCCATACTACAATGGCAGAGTTGAGTAGTAGCAGCAGAGACGTATGTGGTGCTCTCATCATTTTGCACCACTGCTCAGCACATTACAAATTGTGGTGATACAGTTATTACTACCAGCATTTTGAATGTTACATACTGTCATTCCATAATATTTAAAACTTTCTTATTTCCAGTGCATACCCATAATGTTGGAACAACAAAAGAGGACTTAAGCGTCATGTGTTTAAGGAACAGAGGAGTATGGATTATTTTGTTATCAAATTAGATGGCAAAGCATTGTGCTTAAAATGCAATGACACTGTAGCTGCTCTGAAAGAATATTATATACATTAATTTCCTCATATCTCATAGTCACTCTTTTATCCTAGTTCCTAATTCTTTATATTAACCTTTCCCTGTTTAACCTACCATGTAGTATCTATCTCTTGACTGGGTCCATACACATGCACACACACACATATACATATACATGTGTGTGTGTGTGTGTATAGTAATGAATTATGATCAAGTACAGTTTATCCTAGGAGTGCAAGGTTGGTTTAACATTTGAAAATAAATTAATGTAATTTGCCATATCCATAGAATAAAGAAGAAAAATAATATGACTATTTCAATTGATAAATGAAGATAAAACATTTATCAAAATGTAATACCCATTTATGGTTAAAAAAACCTCTCAGCAAACTTGGAAGGGAAATTCCTTAATCTGATAGAAAACATCACTAAACCCTTACAGCTAATGTCATACATGGCAAAATAGTGAACACTTTCATCCTAAAGATGTCTGTTCTTGCCACTCTTATTTAACATAATAGTGGAGTGCTAAACAATGCAACAAGATAAGAAAAACAAATAAATAAGCATATAGATTGGAAAGGAAAGAATAAAACTGTCCGTACAACATGATTGTCTATATAGAAAATTCCAAGAAACCTAAAAAATAAAAACTTCTCAGGACTAATGAATAACTTTAGCAGGGCTATAGAATAAAATGCTAATTTAAAGAGAAATAAATTGTTTTTATATAATGGCAGCAAACAATTGGAAAATAATATTAAAATTTTATTTTATAATACCATCAAAACATAAAAATACTTAGAAATAAAATAAACAAAAGATACACAAGATCTCTATCTTCAATAATATAAAACACTGATGAGAGAAATTAGATAAGACCAAATATATAGAAAGATCAGGTTCATGGATTGGAGGACTCAAAGCTGTTAGTTTGTCAGTTCTCACCAAAATGATCTATAGATTCAAAGCAATCTCAATCATAATCCTAACAGGCTTTTCCCTAAACATTGAAAAGCTGATTTTAAAATTTATATGAAAATATAAAGAACCTAGAACTAAGGCTGGCAAACTATGGTGTGTGGGCCAAACCCAGCCTCCTGCCTGTTTTTGTAAATAATGTTTTATTGGAACACAGCTACACCCATTCATTTACGTATTGTCTATGGCTGCTGTTGTGTTTCCACACAGTATTGAGTAGTTGCAATAGAGACCATACGGCCTACAAGGCCTAAAATATTTACTCTTTGGCCCTTTACAGAAAAGCGTGTAAACCCCTGATCTAGAATATCCAAAATAATCTTGAAAAATAACAAAGTTGACAAACATATTACCTGACTTCAAGAATTACTATAAATCTGCAGTAGCCAAGACTGTGTGGAACTGTCATAAAGATCCACAAATAGATAATGGAACCAAACAGAGGGTCCAGAAACAAACTCACCTTTATATGGTCATTTGATTTTTGACAGAGTTTCAAAGGTAATCCAATGGGGGAAAGGAAGGTCTTTTCAACAAGTGGTGCTATAACACCTGAGTATCCATGTGTATAAAACAGGAACTTCTACCTTTACCTCACAACATGTAAAAAATTAGTTTGAGATAGATCACTGACTTAGATGCAAAAGATAAAACCATAACACCTTTAGAAAACATAGGAGAATATCATTATGTCATGGGGGTAGTCAAAGATTTCTTATGCAGGTCACAGATTCAATGATCATTAGGGAAAAAACGGATCAACTACATTTCATTAAAATTAAAAATTTCTGCTTATCAAACATCACAGTTAAAAAATAAATAGGTAAGCCACAGACTAGAAGAAAATATTCCTAAAACATATCAGGTAAGAACTGGTAACCAGGGTATATAAAGAACCCCTACAACTCAATAATGAAAAGACAATCCAGTGAAAAAATGGGCAAAAGATCTAACTAGATACTTAGCAAAAGAAAATATATGAATAGTCAACATGCACATGGAAAGAGGCTCAACATCATCAATCACCAAAAAATGCAAATTAGAACCCCAAGGAGATACCCACCATAATGGCTAAAATTAATAAGACTGACACCACCAAGTATTAACAAGGATGTGGAGTGGGTACAACTTTCATACACTGTTGATGTCCATGTAAAATGGAACAAGTACTTTAGTAAAAGTTCTGGCAGTTGCTAATGAAACTAAAAAGTCATCTACTCTACGATCCAGCAGTTCCATTCTTCGGTATTTATCTGAGTGAAATGAAAACACATATCTACAAAGATACTTTTACATGAACATTCATGGAAGCTTTATTCATAATAACACCAAACAGGAAACAGCTCAGGTGTTTATTCATAAAAGAATAGATCTGTTCCATGATCTGAATTTCTAGAACAGGCAAAACTAATCTATGGTGGTAAAAAATCAAAACAGGGTTTTCCTCTCAGTGTATGTGCAGGGTTGGACTGAGAAGGGGAATAAAGTTACTTTCTGTAGTGATGGTAATATTCGATATCTTGATAGGGGTTTGGGTTACATAGGCGTATGCATTTTTCAAAACTCAGCAAGTGTATATTCAATATTTATAACATCACTGTATGTATATTTTATATCAAAATTAAAGATCTGTAAACAAATATTGAACTTTAGACTTAAGGTTATAAATGTTGAAGTATATTAGGGGGACATATACTCATATCTGCAATGTACTTTCCAATGTATCAAAAATAAGATTAATTGATAGATAAACAGAGGGATAGAAAGATGGATAGACAGGTAATAAAGTAAGTATAGTAATATCTCAATGGTAGACTCTAGGTGGTAGGTATGTGAGTTTTCTTGTAAATGCTTTTCAACTTTTCTGTATTATGAAAAATGTTCGTAATAAAATGTTTGGGAAAATATTGAGCACCTACTCATTGTTTTAGGCAATTGAGATATAAGAATGACTGAGGGAGAGTTTTCCAGTGGAGCTTATCCCAGGGAAGTGATTTAGTATTTATGTAGTTCCGACTACAATCCAGGGGCAAAGACAGGGGCAACAATTTATTTTTATCTTCACAATTCAGTGTGAAGGAGAAGGCTTGAAATGAGTGGAGATGATGAATTCAGTTTTGAATAAACTGTGCTTTATGACCCTACAAGATACTAGGTGGCAATACCTAGTAGACTATTGGATATACACAGGTCAGGAGCTTTGCATAAATCTGGGCAACAGTCAAATGTTGTTGTTATCATGCCTTTGGGTACCCTAGCTATTTGGTGACTGAGCACAATTTAATAACTGTGTTTTGTTTTTAAAATGTTTTCATTTTAAATGCTATGTGAAATATCTGTCCCCTCCTATCTAGCATTCCTTCTCTGTTGGCCTATTTATTATTCCATGGGAATTAAAATAAGAATGGAAATTGTACTAATAGAAAGCTATACAATAGCAATATTAAAATGTGACAGACATAGGATATTAGGAATTTTCATTACATTAGAAGACTAATATCTGACAAATACATTACACTGAGAGATAGTTCTTTGGTACTCACCTGATCATATAGAGCTCTTTATTCCATGGGTAGATATTTAAGACTGGCCCTACCCCAATCATGTGGTTGTGACATTCTCCAACATTTTCAATATATTCATGCTTCAATGGCACTTTGCTGAGGAGTTCAAATTCCTCAGGTGCCTTCTGAAGTACCTGTTCTGCTGCATAGAATCCATCTACTAGCAGTGTCCTGCCACCTGTTCCTTCATGCTTAAGACAGTGAAACACTTGAATGCTAAAGAGGGGGAAAAATTAAATTATTCTGTTCAGTGGAAAAAAGAGAATATATCAAAATTTTAGAAAAAAAATATGAAATGATTATTGACTCCACTGTGTCATTTTCTTTTCACTAAGAAATAAATCTCATTTCCCAATTGTCTTCCCTTCATAGCCAGCTGTACTTTTTTGTGCTTTGAAATATTAATGCCACTACAGGTTCCTCCTAAGCATATTTAATATGTATTGATGGCTATATGTGACAGACTCAGGGAATACCATCATGAATAAGGTATAGTCTCTGTTTTAAAGAAGGCCAGTCTACTAAGAAGAGATGAAGTAAGTAAGTACCAACAGGCACTATAATAAAGTTGTATACAAGATACAGTGGAGCCATAAACAGAGGAAATTATTGTATAGAGAAATGTTTTTGGAGGTGGATGAGAATGGTTTTGCTTAGTCTTAAAGAATGAGCAAGAGTTGGGCTGAAATGAGATTGAGGTGAGGAGAGGGCATTCCAGGCCCCCCCCCAAAAAAAAGTATGACCAAAGATATCAACGTAAAACAACGAGTTTAAACTGAGATGGGAGATGAACTGGTGGGAAGCAAGATGACAAAAAACATGGAAAACAACTTGGATAACTGAAATAGCAGAGAAAAATACTGAGGGGTTGAGCTTAGAGATGGGTTTTATAGAAAAGAGGACACAGCTAAGCAACATGACAGAGGACGACGAACAGGCAAATAACTAAAATGCCTGCAGGTTTTTCACCTGGACAACCTGACAAATAATGCCATCTGCCAAGAGAACACAGGCAGATGCATAATTGGATGATAAAAAGGGGGTGAGAGGGGTTGAGGAAGAGGTTCAGTTTTAGGACATGTTGAAATAGTTGAGTTATATATGGCTGAAAATTTAACAGGAAAAGGAAATGCAACTATTAATGGACTGGAAAACTAAAGTAAAAATTTCAAATTAACAAGAGGAAAATAAAATTAATAGTAATTTAGGGAAAAAGAAGAAATAAGGAAAAGTAAACAACAAAGTAAAATAAGTAATAAACATAAATAAAGATAGAAGGAATAAAATCAAGGAGAACCTAGGGTAAATACAATTAAAATGAGAAAGGTCAGTTCTGGCTATGTTGACCTTTCTGTGAAATTTCTAGGTTAGGATTACTTAGTAGCCAGTTGAAGATGTTTACCTTAGAAGAGAGGTAGATTTTGTAGTCGCCTGTAGGTGATAGCTAAAGCCAAGAGTATGGAAGAAGTCAATTGGAGAGATCATTTCAAGTAAGAAAAGAGGGAGAAGGAGAAAACCTTGAGAAACAACAATATTTATGACATGGACAAAGGAAAATAAGCTGGCACAGGCGACTGAGGAAAAATGGCTATAGATATAGAAGGAAAACTAGAAAAGAAAGGATATTTAAGAAGAGGTAGTGGTAAATGGCCCCAGGGGTCAAATAAGATGAAGACTGAAAGGTACACACTGGGTATGGCAATAAGTTAGTTGCTGGTGACTTTGGAGAGATTAATTTTAATTGGGAGGGGGGGTGGATAAACTAGCTGACTACAGGTTTGAAGAATGAATGAGAAGTGAGAATGAAAAGACACTGAATGTAGACAATTATTTCAATAAGTTTAGCTGTGAAGGTGAGGAGTGAGGCGGGGCTGTAACTAGAAGGAGATAGAGTCAAAGGAAGTGTACAAAAGTAGAGATTTAAGAAATGAAAAGCTGATAGGAAGGAGTCAATATGTATGGAAGGCTGAAGATACAGGAGAGAGAAATCCCCAAGGAGGTTGGAAAGGATGAGATCCTGAGCAAAGGTAGCTTTAGAAAGCATAAGGCATGTAACAATGATGATGATGATGACGACAATGGCTAAAATGATAATAATAATAGCTAGTATTTATTGAACATTTATTATGTTCTAGGAAGTATGCCAAGTGCTTTAAATACATCATGTAACTTAATCCCTAAGCAATACAAATGGACAGGTTTTATTACTAGTCCCATTCTACAGATGAAGAAACTGAGGCACAGAGAGGTTAAGTTATTTTCCAAGATCACAAAGCTAACCTATGTTCCAGTTAGGATACAAATCCAGGTCTGGTTGATTCCATAGCCCGAACTCTTAACCACTCTCATTATACTGCTCATGTACTTGGTCCTTGCCATTGATTAGAAAGGGTTAAATTAAAGGCACAGACAACTGTGTATCTCTGGTAGTGGTCAGAGAGAAAAGAGCTAGTCGATATTTGAACCTCAACCCCTGTCCAACTGTTTCTCATCCCATTTCCTCATATTCTTCCTTCTGCATCCTGTAGAATGAGGATGCAGGGCTTTTTGTATATCCATAACATTGAGCAGGATGTCAAAAAGATGCTTTATTCTTCCTCCTCTGAACCAAATATTCTTAGGTTCCAAACCCTTAAAGGAAATCAATGTATCATGTCAAATAATTACTATTTCTTTTCTGTGGTGAGAAGATTTAAGATCTACTCTCTGTTAGCTACTGGTGGTAATAATATTACAGTATACAACCATATCCAATCAACACACTGTACACCTTATATTTACACAATGTCATATGTCAATTATATCTCAATAAAGCTGCAAAAAAGTATGGTATACGTTATCTTTGACTCAATAGCTTCGGAGTCCATGTAATAAGGTTATTTTTCATTCATTCCTCCTCTCCAACTTCTTGTAAATTGGATTTAAATTCCTCTTACTACCATACCCAAAGTAGCTGTGTTTGGAAGATTGACCCCTTTGCAATATAATAACTAAATATGAAAAACTGTACAAATTCCCAAACTAATGGTTAATCAATACATTTTTGGTAAGTTATTTGTAATTACTTTGAGAAAAATGTAAATTAAACAAAATTTACATCCATTTATGTAGTAAGGTAGATTTTCAATCATTTCAAAAATTTTATTCCTGTAAGTCTAAAGAAGACTGAGCTAGGGTGTTTAAAAATGATCATGTTTCTATGGAGAAAAGAAACAGTCATACAAATCAGCAGCAGCAGATATGATCTTGGTTCAAATAAAACAGAGAATGATTAAGAAACTATTCAAGACCATCACACATAATGATCCCACTTTGGAAAATTCTAATCCACCTACCCACAGGGCTCTTGAAAATAGGTAGTGTCAGTGTGCCGATCCAGAGCTAGCTTGGTGTATGCAGTGTCACCCCTGGAGAAGTCTGAAGTGAAATACCACATCCTCCCATAGATGGTTTCTCTGTCAAATGAAGTATAGGAAACCTTTCATTCTTATCATTCAAAACTCTTTCCAATACTTTCTTTAATTATTCACAAATAACAATAGATTGTTTGGCTCCAGATTTCCATCTATAAGGTAAATATGACAGTTGAACACATCACCAGTCTAAACAATTCCTCCACTGAGTAATATTCTAGGAAGCTGGGGGGGACAAGGGTGAAAGGATAATATAGTTTGAAAGCTTAGGGAATCATCCCACTATGTTTATGTTTCTACTTTTAATAGCTTTCACACTCAAACTTCTGTCCTGCACTCACCTTCCTCACATAGAAAAAGATGTTTTTGGGTAGCTGCTTTTAGAAGTGATTAATGTAGATCTTCACCCATCTTTTAGACATGTAGGAATAAGAAAAAGAGAAAGGGTAGTTTATATTAGCAAGTATTTAGTGAGAGTTGCTGTATCACTGTTATTGTATCTCTCCTTGAGGAGAGCTACAATAACATCATGGGTTTTGATTTCATAGTTATTTTCCTACTAGGCTCAGATCTGACTAAAGGTCACTTTAATTCTTTAGCTTTCAGAGTTCATCTTATTCTCTGAACCCTCAAAATCCAAACAGGAAATGGTCTTCCTTCTGAACTATTACCTCTAAAGTCCTGTCAGTTTATTGCTTACTAGCACAGCTTTACTTGAAAGTTCTCAAACTGTGTTTGAAACTGAATGGTTCACAAATGTTAATTATGCTCTACTAGGATAGGGCAAATGACCCAGCATACTGTCTGCTACACAATGAGCTATATCTGGCTCTTATGAAATAAAAGGAAAGTACTAATTATAACAAAGTTGGTTTACATCACATTTAATGCTACAGAAGATAAATCTATATACTACCTAGAAATGCAATGGAAAGAACATTGTATTTAGGATCAGGAAACCTGAGCTATCTGAATCCCAGTTCTACTGCTTACTAGCAGAGCAGTCCTGAGCAAACCACTTAATACATTTGAGCCTTAAGAGCCTCATCAGTAGAACAGGAGATAAAATACACACTTATCAGGATTACTATAATGACCAATGAAAATAACGGATTTGAATATGCTGGTTAAATGCTATACAGTATAAGGCAGTAGTATTAACAACCAGGCTCTGAATTAAGCCTTAGGAATAATAGAAGGTCAAAAGTAGATGATCTTTAGACACCATCTTATTCAATCCTGTTACTGATCAGATAGGAAAATAGAGGCTACTGGGGCGGCGGGGGTGAGGATTGAGGGTAGGGGTGTGTGTGTTATGCAGTTGTCTATGTTTACCCAACTGCTTGATGGTAGAACTCAGACTACTATCTGGTTCTCTTTACTCAGGTAGTGCTCTTTCTAGTGTACAATGACTAACTCCTACTTTGAGCATCACTGGGCTCGAAAAAAATACCAATGACTTTGAAGTCTTCACCATATTAAACATGTAAGTGTCTTTAGAGATTAGAAATCTGGGCTTCAGATAAAGCACTATAGATGGGAATCCCGTTATTCAGGCCACAAAATATTCTGGAAAAACGAGGGTGACCATACTTGTCACTGGAAATTAATTTCTGCAGATTTCAGGAAACTAATGACTTACCTGATCAAGCTGATCCTTTCTGCCAACTTCTCTGTGTGTTCCTGAGTAGGAGGGACATTTTCTACAAAAGCAATTCCATACAGCAGAAAGTTTTGTAGAAAGTTCTTCAGTCCCTCCTTGGTTTCTAAGAAGCTCTGGAAATCTACAGATGGAACTTGGGCTTGCTGGTAGATTTCAGCATTCCACAAGATTCTAGGCTGGATGACCTTTTGTTTCTGCCCTTCATAGCTGTTTTTCACCAGCCAATCCAAATCATATCTAGTCACATGACCATCTGGCCCTTTTAAGGGAAAAATAAAAGGCATTAAAAATAATAATTATAAAGGGCTTCCCTGGTGATGCAGTGGTTGACAGTCTGCCTGCCGATGCAGGGGACGTGGGTTCGTGCCCCGGTCTGGGAAGATCCCACATGCTGCGGAGCGGCTGGGCCCGTGAGCCATGGCCGCTGAGCCTGCGCGTCCAGAGCCTGTGCTCCGCAGCGGGAGAGGTAGGGCTTCGTCCTATTCTAAGGTTCTATGGTTCTGATTAAGGGTCGTAAGAGGTGAACATTTGTGTACTACCACTTGCCAGACACTAAATACACAGTGTCTTTCTTTGAGGGAGCCATTATGATCCCCATTGTACTGATGAGGAGACAAGGATCAAAGGGGCCCGGCAGCCTTCTGCTTAAGATCAAATTATTTGAAAGTGGAGAAGCTAGAATTCAAATTCACTGCTGTCTGCTCTCCTCACTAAAACTCAGTGTCCTTTGTATCTTTTACTTTCTTTCAAAAAGAAACTTTTTATTGTTGTAAAATATATATAGCGGGCTTCCCTGGTGGCGCAGTGGTTGAGAGTCCGCCTGCGGATGCAGGGGACGTGGGTTCGTGCCCCGGTCTGGGAAGATCCCACATGCTGCGGAGCGGCTGGGCCCGTGAGCCATGGCCGCTGAGCCTGCGCGTCCAGAGCCTGTGCTCCGCAGCGGGAGAGGCCACAATGGTGAGAGGCCTGCGTACCGCAAAAAAAAATAATAATAATAAAATAAATAATAATTATTATAAATACTGCCAACAATTTACTGGTTAAGAATGATGTCATCTGTAGATTAGAGCAATTTTATTTAAGAAGAAAAATAAAAGGTTCAAAAATAAATGCTTCCAAAGAAAGGAAAAACAAAGAGTAACTAAAAGAATACCCTGTTTTGGAAAGGGGCAAACCATTTTTTGTAAAACAATTGTCCTTTAAAAGAGTACCCCAAAGAAGACCAAGTCTCCTGTCCACTCACAAGTGAAAAAGAGTGTGGTCTCATCCAGACGAATGGTCTTTGGCTGGATACATAAATCCACACTGGCAGTGTCTAGGCTGCGCTGGTGAGTCTTAGAGTTGTAGCAAGATGCTGAGAGGCAGTGGTCTCGAAGCCAGACATAATCGAAGCGCATCACGGTGTTAGCATATTGCAGTTCTAAGGAAAAGATCACACTCTTTTATATTATTATATTATTTTACATTATTTATTTAGGAAAACTAAAAAATCAGGATCCAGAAAACTTCCTTCAAAAAGTCTTCTACCAAGAAATAAGCTGCGAGCAATGAGGGGGACACTAGCCCCTACTAGATATTAAAACATAGTACAGAACTTCTATGATTAAAACAGTGTGGTGTTGGTATAGGAAAAGGCAGATAAAACAACAGAAGAGTATAAAAAGTCCAAAAATATACATGAATGCATATAGAAATTTGGTATGTAAAAAGTAGCAGGTGTAATCACTGTGGAAAATATGAATTTTTAAATAAACGGTGTTGGGACAACTGATAATCACTTGCAAAGAGATAAAAGTGAGTCCATACCTCATATTGTCACTGGGTGTCCATGATAAACTCAAAACAGATCAGAGTTCTAAATTTGGAGAATGAAGCCATTCAAGTATATAAAAAGAAGACATGGATGGGGATATAAAGGAGGTCCTTGTACCATTCTTGCAACTTTTCTGTTAGTTTGAAGATGTATCAAAATAAAAAGTTAGCAAAAAATCAAACTTTCTTATACATCAGGTTATTCATTTAGACAAGGTAAATAAAAAGGAGTTCAAATTTATAAGAGGAACAAAAACTATAAAGTGTCTGGGAAAAAATGAAAATGTGGAAGACTACTATGGAGAAATCTATAAAACTATCCTGAAAGACTTGAAGGAAACTTGAATGGAGAAATATGCTCACAGATGGGCAGATTCAATAATGAAGAGGTAGGAATTCTCCCACAAATTAATACACAAAACTCCATGTACTTCCAATCCAAATCCCAGTGAAAATTTTCATGTACTGGACAGGCTAATTCCAAGAATCATACTCAGAATTAATAAAGTTACAATTTTGAGAAAGAAAAAGAAAGGCATGGAGGGGAAGTCTTACTATATATAAAAATGTATTATAAAGCTATAGTCATTTAAAAAGTATGATATTCATGCAGAATGGACTAAGAGATCAAGGGGACAGAATAGAGTCTCAAAACAGACTCAACTGTACATGAAAATATGGTATATGTTAAAGGTGGCATTTTGTAATAGTGGTGAAAAGATAGATTACTCAATAACTAGTTTTAGAAAAATGAATTTTGAAAAATTGATTCTAGAGTCACGTCAGCCTCAACAGTAAATTACTGATAGAGTAAAATATAAAAAATAAAACTATTATATGTTGACAACTTTGAGGTAGGAAAAGCCTTTCTAATATGACACAAAAAGCATAAAATATAATTTGTGTGTATGAAAATAAAAACCTTCTGTTTTGCAAACAGTGCAAAAAACAAAGTTAAAAGACAAGTAACAGGAAAAATCTTTTTAACGTAAAAGGGTTAATACCCAGGATATAGAATAAATCCTTGTGATCATTAAGATAAAAACTCAATAGAAAAATGACCAAAGGATATCAATAGGAAAGTCACCAGAATTGACCAGTAAACACATGAACTCTTCTAACCTTAGTAGTAATCAGAGAAATGGGTATTAAGATATCATTTTTTATCCATCAGAGTGACAAAAATTTTAAAGTTTGATTAAAACATGTGTTTTCAAAAGATGTGGAGAAATGCATACTCTCAAACATTGGTAATATGAGTATAAATTGGTGAAGACACACTGAATGGCAATCTGGAAGTTTCTATGAAAATAATAAAAAATATGTATATTTATTGCTTGACCCAGAAATTCACCTCTCAGTACTTACCTTATAGAAACTGTCACATATGAAGAGGTATGCACAAGGATATTCATAATAGTTTTGTTTATAATAGCAAAATAATTAGAAGATAAGACTAAATGTCCGTCAGTGGGGGAAGTTGAGGAATAGCTGAATAAACTGTGGTGTATCTACAATGAGATCCTAATAAACAGTTTAAAAATGCAATGTATCTGTACTCCTCAAATTGACTTTAAGGACAGAAAACTAAAGCTCAGAGATGTTAAATAACTTTGTAAGACCATATAATCATTAGGTGGTGAACCTAGGATGTGAACTCAAGTTGTCCAACCCCAAAGTCCTATGCTAGTGTTTCTCAAAGTGTAGTCTTGGGAATCTCTGAAGGTGAGACTTCAGGAAAGGCAGAGTAAGGAGCTTGGAAAATCCTCTCCCCCAATAACAATCATAAAACTGGACAAAATTACCAATAACAACCATTTTAGGACCTGGAAATTGACCAAAGGCTTACAACAAATTAAGAAGCATTTAGTCAAGAAAAACTATTGAACCTTGGGTAAGAACAGTGGGAATCTGTGTGCTTTAGCTTGGGGTGCTTCCACTCCCTACCCCATCCCGACCAGCTCCATCAGCAATAGTTCTACCAGGGCAGGCAAGCCAAGAAAGCCAGCAGCTTTGCTGCTGAAGGGGACTAAATATATTTGGAGCAGAGCACATAAAAACTCCATGGCCCTGGGTGTTGAATACAATCAAGGAAGGCACACTGGTTGGGACAAGCAATAGATCCGCAGAACAGCCAGAAATCTATCAAGGGGATGAAGGGAATGAGACAGCTATAGTGGGCCTTGGAAAGCCCCCTCACATCCCCGGTGTTCGGTAAGGCTGTGCACACATGCAGGGCTGTGAGCACAATAAGGAGAGATTGGAAAGGGCCCGAGTTATCTACATGTCCCTGGAGGGACGTGAGGCACAGTGGAGACGTGTGAAGAATGGCAGAAACTGAAAGCCTGGGCAGACTTATAAACAGCCTAAACTTTGTGTGCCCCAATCCACACACACATCCATTGGCAAAAGGTGGAAGCCTTACTGGCTTAAGGTTTTTAGCTTAACCTCTAACTGATTGTTAGCTGGCCACTAAACTATACCAGGGTTTCTCAAACCTTGGTACTACGGACATCTAGGGCTAGATAATTTTTTGTTGCAGGGCACTGTCTTGTGCATTGTAGGATGCTTAACAGCATCCCTAGTCTCCACCCACTAGATGCTAGAAGCATCCTCCTCGCCAGTTGTGACAACTAAAAATGTTCCCAGACATTGCCAAGTGTCTCCTGTGGTGGCAAAATCCCCCCAGTTGAGGACCACTGAGTTATGCTGACCCCACTGTGATACACAGAAGCCACAGTTAAAAATGAATTACTCCAGAGAAGTCGATAAACAAATAAACAAAACACACATACAGCAACAATCCCCCTGCGAGGTCAGAAATCAGTTTCTATAAGATATAACCTAAAATGTCCAGATTTTCAACAAAAAACCCTGAGATACATATAGAAACAGAAAAGAGTGACCCATGCAGTCCATACAAACTGTCTGAGAAGAGTATTACAAGAAACCCTATTGTCTAAGACAGGCATGCTGCTAGTAGGTAGCTTATTACCTGGGAGGAAATGCCTTTCCCTTCTAACAGCCTTGGGAGAGAAGCAGAGTGGACCACTGGGACATCACCTCCATGTACCTATAACATCTTCTAGTTATGAGTCAAAAGTTGGTGTTGAATCCTTGAAAATCCAGACACTGAAGTTAACTGAAAGAGTCTCTGATATAGCAACTGCTGATACTGTGGAATGGGGCTATTATTTGGTGGTGATCTGAAGTTGGAGTTCTTGACCAAGGATCAATGGAATGATATGTAAAACTCGTGTGTGTGTGTGTGTGTGTGTGTGTGTGTGTGTGTGTAGTTCTGTAGTTTTCTATAGAGAGGATCCATAGCTTGCAACGGAATTTCTATGAGATTCATAAACTAAAACTATTGAGAACCACTCCCTTAGAGTGATAAAAGTGATTAAGTACCACCAACCCTCGCTCAGATTGGTCATTACACTGAGGTAATCCAGGGTTTTGACAAACTAACCTTCAAGCTCTTGCACATGCAGTTCCCTCTGACCAGAACATTCATCCTTACCTTCTCACTCTTTTTCTCTTGCCTAATTCATATTTAAATATTCATGACTCTGCTCAAATCCTGTAAGCAGTCATTTATAACTTTTTAGTTTGGGTTAGGTAACTCTCCTCTTTGTTCTTATAGCACTCCATATGCTGTCTAAAAGCATTTAACACACTGTCTTATAACTGTGTGTTTGTTTTTGCCATAAGACGGTACCTTGAGGATAGGGAATGTGTCTTCTCCATCACTGCATGCTTTGCATTTATCACAACGCCTGGCTCCTGGTACTTGCTCATTCAGAAATGAGAACGATCCTGTCATCAAAACTATGAATGATCTTCTCCTGTCCTATTAGATGGGTGAGAAGTTGCCAGGCACATACTGTACAGTCGTGGAATAATTTGTACTATGGGGATGGACTCATATCTTAAAAAGCTCCAAAAAATCCCCTTTATTTTAGTCAAGTTGGTATGCTTACTGTCCTTTCCATGGCTGGAATTCATTATTACCTCTGCTCTTGCCATTTTTCTCCTTAAAATTATAGGCTCCTCTAATTAAATGACCATCTTTTCTTTCAAAATCTAGCTAAAAATTAATTTAATTCAAGGAAGCTTCCTTGACTAACCCTACATTTCCTTTGAAATTAAGTAGTTGGTATGTATCAATTTAATTTGCATATGGCATAAGCTATTTATGCTTCTTATATTTATTTACTCATTTTATGTTTTATGTTTACATTAAGGTAGGGACTATGTCTTCCATCTTTGGTTCTGTATAAAGTTGACACTGAACAAATGTTTATTAATTAGGTCTTGCCAAAATGTCAATACAGAAGAGAAACTTAGGACTCAACTCATTTCTCTTGTAACCTACATTTAATCAATCACCAAGGTTTGTTACTTCCGCCTCCTATATCACTCTGAAATCCACCTGACCTCTCCATTTCCACTTTTTTCTCCTGCCACCTTCAGCCAATCATCATCTCTAACAGTGGGCCTCTATAAAGCAATTTTTAAAATCAGAGTACTAAAATCAGATTGAACTTTGGAAAAACTGCTCTAGTTTCTAGATCATCAAGGTATCAAGGCAAGGCTATAGTAATCCTGGTAGGATAGTTGCCTCACTGCTGCTCTGAAGCTCATGCTATCCTATGTAACTCTAAACTTCTTCATTACTCTAATCATGTATCTCCTGAGTCACTTTATTTTTAAATAAATGAAGATCAGTTTACTGTCTTTTACTGTCACCCCATCATCCCCTTCCCCGTCATCATTCTTGGCAGCTTGATCATTATTAATTGTAATACCTTCATACTTTTCATTTCAAACACCCTATACTCTGACTACCTGTTGTTCCTTCTCCAGCTCGATTATCCAGGCGCTCTTCACTGTAATAACCCTTCAACTACACAAAAGCCCCAATTGACCATGAGCTCCTTCTTGTTGTCCATCAGCTTGCCTCCTTTGATGTCTTCGATTCCCTCCTTACAGGGCCCACCTGCCATGATCCATCATTTCAATTAATTCCTTGCAAACACCCTTAACTCCCTTGCCCCCCTATCTCCCTCTGCCATGCTTCCCTGACAAAGCTCTGACCCGGATACACTCAGGTCCACACCTCCGCTGTGCCTGCAGCCAAGCAGCTAAACACTGTTAGAGAAAAAAAATTTAAACTGTATTGGTTACTTTCATTTTAAAATCATCACCGAAATATCAAATGAGTACTCAACGCTGCCAAACAGTCCTTGCATAATTTCTTAGTAAAATCACTTACTCACTCTCCAAGAACACTATTATACATAGTCTCTTCTCTCCTCAAACTGCCAACACCACCTCTCCCTTCCCACTTTCAACTGATTACCTTGCTTACTCCTTCAAAGGGAATATGGAAGCAATTAGAAGACAATCTCCACAAACCCATGCTCCACATCCACCCACTTACATGCATCTGTGCCCATATATTCTGCCTTCCTTCTTGTTACTATGGTTGAAATATCTGTGCACTTAATCAAGGCCAACACTCTCATTTATGAATCAGATCCTATCTCTTTCCTACTCAGGTACTACACTTCTGAAATTTTTCTATCCCCCTCTTTTGCATCATCAAATGTTCCCCTCCTACTGGATCATTCTCATCAGCGAACATGTTGCAATGTCTTCCATCTTAAAACAATATTCCCCCTCCACTACCACTCCACCTCATTTTCCCTTTCATAGTGAAACTTATGGCTTGAGGTTTCCACTACCTCTCTGTTAATAAATTTGCTTTAAATTTTAGAATGATTTTAAGTTTACAGAAAAGTTGCAAATACAAAGAGTTCCCATATAGCCATTGCCCAGTTTCCCTTATTACTAATACCATATATTAGTATGGTAAATTTGTCACAACTGATGAATGAATATTGATACATTATTTATTAATTAAATCCCATGATTTATTTGAATCTTATTAGTTTTCCCCTAATGTCCTTTTTCCGTCCCAGGATCCCATCCAAGACCCACATTACATTTAGTCATGTCTCCTTAGGCTCCTCTGGGCTGTGACTTTCCTTGTTTTTGATGACCTTGACAGTTTTGAGAGGTACTGGTCAGGCATTTTGTTAGAATGTCCCACAATTTGGGTTTACCTGATGCTTTTATCATGGTTAAAGTGGGGTTATAAGTTTTGGCGAAGATAGCCACAGGAGTGAGGTGCCCTTCTCACCATATCATATCACTGGTACGTGCTGTCAAAGGTAGTGTTTGCTACATTTCTCTACTTAAGTTACCCCACCCTCCTTCCATATTCTATTCTTTGGCAGCAAATCACTAAGTGCAGCCTGCATTCTAGGACTGGGGACTTAAGATCCACCTCCATAGTTGGGGAGGAGGAATATCTACATAAATTATTTGGAATTCTTTTGTATGGGACATTTATATGTACTCTCCCTATTTATTCATATATCAGCATGGATTCATTTATTTTATACTTTTGGTTATAATCTAATATTATATTATTTATTTTCTTGCTCAAATTGTTTCAGCTTTGGCCATTAGAAGCTCTTTTAGTTAGCTCCTGTGTCCCTTTAACATTGCCTCATAATTTTTTTGAGCACTTCCCTACTTTCTGGGACTTCAAGATTCTCCAGGCTCATCTTGTATTTTCTCTGACCCAGCTCTAGAATAGTCCATTTTTCTAAGGAGCCCTTGGTTCCTTTTCTTGGAGCATGGTATTAGAAACCAAGATCTGGGTGTTCTCATTTCCACTGTGCTGTCATTGTTTCCAGGACCTCTCAGTGGCTAGAGCTAGGAAATATACTAATCTATGTGTAAAAACATATCTATACAGTCGACCCTTTAACAACATGGGTTTGAACTGCACACGTCCACTTATACACAGAATTTTTTTCAATAGTACATACTATGGTACTACACAGTCTGTGGTTGGTTGAATCCGAGAATGTGGAAATGTGGATACAGAGCATCTGTAGCAGGGAAGAGCAAAATCAGACTCCATGTTGGATCTGTTTCTTTTATTTTAACCTTTGCTCTCTGTTGTTTTTTGTTACTATAATCACTAAAAGGATGTTGTCTATAGCTACTGGCATACATAATGGTCTACCTTGGGGAACCCTGCCCCTCTGCCTGAATGTTAAACTAAAGTGCCTTTGTTCAGCTCACAGGGAAACATCCTGACCCTGCCTACCAGTGAACGGCTGCAAGAAAGAAGAAATTAACACATCCCCTCCCCGAGGCTGGCCAAACCAGGAGATGTTTTGCAAGACTTGTGGCCTTTTTAGTTTACTTCCTCATCTCCTCCCCCTCTCTGTTCTATAAAATAAACTGGCATCCAGACCCCAATAAGATGATACTCTAGGACATTAGTCCACCATCTTCTCAGATGCCTGGCTTTCCAAATAAGTCACTGTTCCTTGCCTCAACACCTCATCTCCTGATTTATTGGCCTGTAGTGCGGTGAGCAGAGTGAGCTTGGACTCAGAACTGTGTATACAGAGGGCAATCTACAAGTTATATGCGGATTTTTGACTGCACAGAGGGTTGGCACCCATAACTCCTGCATCGTTCAAGGGTCAACTGTAATTATTTCTGCACCTATACATCTGTATCTATATTAGGCTAAACATGAGTTTATACTGATGTCTTCAACTACAATCCAGTACCACATGACTCATTCTAGCATTTCCCCTATACTTATGGGTAACCACACTCTCCAGACCCCTAGCAACCACTGATTTGTTTACTGTCCCTATAGTTTTGCCTTCAACAGAATGTCATGTCATTCCTTTTGATTGCTGAATAGTATTCCATTGTATGGATGTACTATAGTTTATTAATTAACCTACTGAAGGATATTTTGATAGCTTCCCACTTTTGACAATTATGAATAAAGTGGTTTTTCATGTGTGGGTTTTTGCTGTGGACATAAGTTTACAAATCAGTTGGGTAAATACCTAGGAGTGCAACTGTTGACAAGTCCATGTTTAACTTTATAAGAAACTACCAAATTTTCTTCCAGAGTGGCTATACTATTCTTGTATTATTACCAGCAATGAATACAAGTCCCTATTGCTCTGCATTCTTGTCAGCATTAAGTACTGCCAGGTTTTTTTGGATTTTAGTCATTCTAATAGGTGTATAGTAGCATCTCATTGTGGCTTTAATTTGCATTTACCTAATGAAATCACGTTGAGCATGTTTTCATATGCTTATTTGCCATACTTTTGTCCTCTGGTGAAGTGTCTGTTCAGATCTTTCTACCCTTTTAAAAACTGGGTTATTTGTTTTCTTATTGTTACGTTTTAAGAGGTTTTTCTAAAATCCGCATACAAACCTTTTCTCAAGCATGTGGTTTGCAAATATTTTCTCCACGTCTGTGTGGCTTTCCTTTTCATTCTTTTAACAGTGTCTTTCACAGAGAAAATGTTTTGAATTTTGATAGAGTCCAATTACCATTTTTTTCCTTTATGGATTAAGCTTTTGAAGTTGCATCTAAGAACTCTTTGCTTAATCCAAGGTAACAAACATTTTCTCATACAAGTTTTATAGTTTTGCATTTTACATTTAGGCTTATGATCAACTTTGAGCTATTTTTTACACAAAGTATGAGGCAGGTGTGAACATTTTGTTTTGTTTTGCTCTTTTGCATAGGGATGTCCAACTGTTCTAACACCACCTGTTGAAAAAAACAGTCCTTTCTCCATTGAATTGACTTTGCACTTTTGTCAAAAATCAGTTTACCATATCTGCGTGGGTCTATTTCTGGGCTCTCAATTTTGTTCCACTGTTCTATGTATCTATCCTTTTGACAACACCACACTGCCTTGATTGTAGTTGATCCTTGAACAACACAGGTTTGAACTGTTTGGGTCCACTTATAAGCAGATTTTTTTCAATAGTAAATACTATAGTACTACCTGATTTGCAGTTAAATTCATCTGTGGATGTAAAACCACATATATGAAGGAACTACGTATATACAGAGGGCTGACTGTAAACTACACTCAGATTTTTGACTGCTCAAAAAGTTGGCACCCTAACCCCTGTGTTGTTTGTGTCAACTGTACTAAGGTTAACTTAAGCCCTTTGACTTAATTTTTTTCCAGAAGTGTATTGGCTATTCTGATACCTTTGTCTTTCCACATCCGTTATTTATTTATTTTAAATTTTTATTTATCTTTGGCTGCGTTGGGTCTTTGTTACTGCATGTGGGCTTTCTCTAGTTGAGGTGAGGGGGGCTACTCTTCGTTGCAGTGCATGGGCTTCTCACTGCGGTGGCTTCTTTTGTTGCGGAGCACAGTTCTAGGTGCACGGGCTCAGTAGTTGTGAGCACGGGCTTAGTTGCTCCACAGTGTGTGGGATCTTCCTGGACAAGGGCTCGAACCTGTGTCCTCTGCATTGGCAGGCAGATTCTTACCCACTGCGCTACCGGGGAAGCCCCCTCCACATACATTTTAGAATCAGTTTGTCAATATCTATAAAAAAGTCTGCTGGGATTTTTTAAGTGGGATTGCACTGAATCTATAGATCATACTGAGAATTCACATCTTAAAAATATTGGGTCTTCTAACCTATGAGCATGGAATGTCTTTCCAATTATTTATGTTCTTTCATTTTTTTAATCAGTGTTTTGCAGTTGTCTGCACACAGATTGTGCGTGTGTGTGTGTGTATTTATTGCCATACATCCCCCTCCAACCACTGCTTTCGTTGTTTACCACAAATTTTGATAAGTTGTATATTCATTTTCATTTAGTTCAAAATATTTTTAACTTTCCTTGAGACTTATTTTACTTATACATTTTTTGGTAGTGTATAGCTTAATTTCCAAATATTTGGGACTTTTCTGTTATAGACTTCTAGTTTTTTCTGTTATGGTCAATGTACATACTCTATATGTTTTTAGAGTCTTTAAATTTTTTGAGCTTTGTTTTATGGCCCAGAACGTGGTCTACCTTGATGAGTGTCTCATTTAAACTTCAGAACAATGTGTACTTTACTGTTGTTGGATGGATTGTTCTATAAATATCAATTGGGTCAAGCTGGTTGATGGTGCCTGCTTAATCTATCGATTACTGAGAGAGGTATTAAAACCAACTGAAATTGTGGATTTGTTTACTTCTACTTTTATCTCTGCCAGTTTTTGCTTCATGCATTTTGATGGTTTATCGTTAGGTGCTACATTTTTAGGATAGTTACAGGTTCTCTTGGAGAACTGAACCCTTTATTACTATGTTATGTGCCTCTTTATCCATGATAATCTTCCATGTTCTGAAGACTGCTTTGTCTGAAATTAACATAGTTACTGTTGTTTTGATTAGCATTTCATGGTGTTTCTATTTCCATCCCTTAACTTTAAATTAAAAAAATTAAATAGACTATTTTTTAGAGCAGTTTTAGGTTCACAGCAAAACTGAGACAAAGGTACAGACAGCTCCATATATCCCTTGTCCCCACATCATCCATTAAGTTTTATCCTGAGTCTTTATATTTAAAGTTCGTTTCTTGTAGATAACATATAGTAGAATATTTTTTTTGATCCATTTTGACAATCTTTGTATTTTGACTGGTGTGGTTAGGCAATTTATATTTGAAGAGATTATTGATGTAGTTGACTCTAAATCTACCTTCTTGCTGTTTTCTATTTGTTGTATTTACTCCTTGTTTCTTTTTTCCTCTTTTTCTACCTTCTCTGATTTTCCTTGGGTAT
>NW_020175097.1:30095-41449 GCF_003031525.2 Neophocaena asiaeorientalis asiaeorientalis | reverse complement strand
GTGGCACATGGGATCTTCCCGGACCGGGGCACGAACCCGTGTCCCCTGCATCGGCAGGCAGACTCTCAACCACTGTGCCACCAGGGAAGCCCTTCCTTGGGTACTTTTTATGATTCCATTTTATCTCATTTCTTAACTTATTATTCATACTATTTTTTAAAACTTTTTAGTAGTTTTCCTAATGTTTACAATGTACATTTTAAATAATCTAAGTCCACCTTTAGATAACTCTAAAAGTATCATCCAAAGTGGCTATACTATTTTGCATGCCAATAGCAATGAAAAAGAGCTCTGATTCCTATTCATCCTTGGTAGAACTTGGTATTGTCAGTTCTTTTGATTTTCCTTATAATAGAATATTCCTAATTTCTCCCTCCTATCCTCTGTCACATTGTTGTCATTTGTTTCACTTTTATATGTGCTATGAACACCAAATACACTGCCATTACTATTTAAATAATTAAAATTTAGTGCAATTAAGGAGAAAAGTTTATATTTTATCTTCATTCATTTCGAACACTCTTCATTTTTTAATGTAGATCCAAGTTTGTGACCTATATCATTTTTCTTCTGCCAGAAGAAATTCCTTTACAATATTTTGAGAAGTTATATGAGAAAGTCTATTTCTCTCTCACTTTTGAAGCATTGCTGGATATAGAATCCCAGGTTGGCAGTTTTTTCTCCTTTTAATACTTTAAAATTATCATGCCATTGTGTTCTTGCTTGCATAGTTTCTCATGAGAACTCTGCTGTAATTCTTCTGTTTCTGTGTAAGTGAAGTGTTTTTCTCCCCTCTGACTGCCTTCAAGATTTGCTCTTTGTTTTTGCTCTTTTGCCTAAGTGTGGGCTTTTGTGTGGGCGTTTAAAAATGGATACTAAGCTTCTCTAAGCTTCTTGGATATGTGGTTTGGTGTCTGTCACTTATTGTGGAAAGCTTTCAAAAATTATTTCTTCAAATATTTCTTCTGCTTAGTTCTTTCTTTCTTTTCTTTCTGGTATTCCATTCATGTATATGTTACAACTTTTGATATTGTTCAACACTTCCTGAATACTCTTTTTTTGTTTGTTTGTTTCCACTCTCATTTTCTCTGTGCATTTCAGTCTGGGTAATTTTTATTGACCTATCTTTATATTCACTGATTCTATCCCTTGTTGTATCTTATGAGCCCATCAAAGTCATTCCTCATTTCTGTTACTGTGCTTTGGATTTCCTTTTGATTCTTTCTTATATTTTCCATCACCCTGCTGACATTATCTATCTGGTCTTTCATTTTGTCTACCTTTTCCATTAGAATCCTTAAGATATTAACCATAGTTATTTTAAATTTCCTGACTGGAAATTTCAACACCTGTGTCATATGTGAGTCTAGTTCTGATGGTGTTTTGTCTCTTCAACTTGTGTTATTTCTTGCCTTTTAGCATGTTTTGTAATTTTGTTCTTGTAGTTGACAGCCAGACATGTATAGAGCAGTAGATACTGAGGTAAATAGGAATTTATGGGTGACTATATCAATCTGGCCAAGAGTTGGGCTATGTTTGACATTTACTGTCTCTATGGGTACGAGAGGCTTTAAATTTCTCTAGTAATCTTGTTTTTATCCCCCCTTTTGGTCTTGGCCCTTCTCTTTGTGCTTCACCTCAGAGACAGTCTGTCTTTTGCAGCTGTAATCCACTGCTATTTTAACTGGAGGCTTATTAGTTGGTTGTAGTGGGGGGGGGAGGGGAATTCTCTAATCTTTGAATTAAGTCTAAGTCTTTGGAGTGCATAGTGGGCCTATGTTTTGGGAGTGTGGCCTTCATGGTTGTTTTTGTCCCTTTCCAGGGTGTTGTGAATTGAACTGCATTCCCCAAAAAGATATGTTGAAGTCTTAACTTCTAGTACATGTGAATGAGACGTTATTTGGAAATAGGGTCTTGGAAGATAATCAAGATAAGATGAGGTCATACTGGATTAGCATGGGCCCTAAATCCAACAAATGGTCCCCTTATAAGGAGAGAGAAATTTGAAGTCACAGAAGAGACACAGGGAAGGTGATGGAGGCAGAGAGTGTAGTGATGTTGCCAAGTAACACCAAGGATTGTTGGCAACCACCAGAACCCAGAAGAGGGAAGGAAGAGTTCTCTCCTAGAGTCTTCAGAGAGGACATGGCCCTGCCAACATCTTGATTTCAGACTTCCTGCTTCTAGAACTGTGAAAGAATAAATTTCTGTTGTTTGTGCCAATTAGTTTATGGTAATTTGTCACAGCAGTGCTAGGAAACTAATACACAGGGGTAAAGCTTTTCTCCCCTATGCCACCCAATACTTTCCCTGGCTATAGAATTTCCAGTCTATGTCTCTGAAACTCTCTCCCTTGTATACTGAGGCTTTTTTTCTTCTTTCTTTATTTTTTCTTAGATGAGACAGGGAGATAGAGTGGGGCTGGGGCATAGCAGACCTCCCTTTCCCTAGCTGGGATGAGATTTTCCTATTACCCTATATTAGTTTTGTCTTTCTTGCAACCTGTAAAATAATCCTGGAAATAAATGGTTAGAAGTCTTCGCAACTCCACAGAAAGTACTTTCAGTCCACATGAAAAGTATCTGTCATTGCACAACAATGTAAATATACTTTGCACTACTGAAGTGTACACTTAAAATGGTTACGATATTAAATTTTGGTTTTTCTGTCACAATTAAAAATAAAGTATCTGCCTCTACACATCTTACCAAAATGATCTTCGTGTTGCTGCCAAACACAATTCAGAGACTTGGAGGCTGTATGGTGCCAATGGATGGCTAATGGAAATAAGCTTTTGAAGTTGGGCTGTTGAAGGGCCCAACATGTGACTCGTCCCCTCAGCAGGTCCTGGAGCCTGCTTTGTAGATGGGACAACCTGCAGCACCACATCCTAGAAAATTTGACAATGAGAGTGTTAGTAACAATATAAAACAATGTTTATAAGGCTGTAGGATACTACATATCTAGCTATGTAAAAGAACAGATTTTATTATCTCAACCACAGCATTAAAGGAGAAATTCTGAACAGCTAAGGATAAGTGGTTGATAACCATTACTTCTATCTTCTCACCAGCCACTCATATTATGCATTGCGATCTTGCTTCCACCCCACTATCTAACTGAAGTGGTTCTTTAGAAAATCACTAATTTTAACCTTTCAACCACATATGGAAGGATTGCTTTTTAGGGCTTATCATTCTGGGACTCTCCACTGTGACACTGTTAATCACCCTCATCCTGACTCCTTGAAACTTCCTTTTCCACTGATTATGTGTGATTGTGGGCAAGTTTCTTACACTCTCAGTGTCTCTGTTTCCTGTTTTGTAAAACGAGGATGACAATAATACTTATCCCATGGGTTTAGTGTGAGGACTAAAGTACTTAGAACTTTGCTGTCACATAGTAAGTCCTACATATGTCCTATATATGATATGCTATCATTCCAATCATCATTATTATTGTGGTTATTATTAGGGATAAACTATATCTATTGGCAAAAGTACCTTGATAAACTTGCTTGGAGTTGGTGACACCCTAAGTGTCATGTTTTCAGAAATATTAATAAAATAACTTCATTTGCATAAGATCTTAAAAGGAATTAATTCATCCTGTGCGAAAAGATGGAGAAACCCATGCCACTGCAGAAAAGCCGTATGGTGCTTGACATGAACCTTCTCAATAACCCCTTAAGGTCACTAAACCCGCTAAAAATGCTTATTTTGAGTGGATGTATACGTGTTAAGTGTGTGGTGTAAGCTAATAAATGGACTGATTGGTTTCATACACAAAGGCCATAGCTAGAGACATAACAGAATTTGCTGATGAATTAGGGAGGGTTCTGAAATAGGTTAGGAAATTGAGAGTTAAAGTCTAAGACAGAGGCTGGCAAACTATGGCCCATGCCTATTTTCATATGGCCACATACAGGTTTTACATTTTAAAGGACTGTAAATAAAAACAATAACACTGGACCAAGACCATATGTGGCCTGCAAAGTCTACAATATTTGCTATCTGGCCCTTCAGAGAAAAATATTTCCAACCCTTAGTCTTAATTGTTAACCAAATACTCTTCTCCATTTACAATGGCTTACTCCCCACAAAAAAAAACATTCTTAAGCAAGTGTATTCATTCATTTCTTCATTATTTCACTTGACAAATATTACCAAGCATGTGTAAATAGGGTACTTTCTTAAGTACTAGGAATACAAATATAAATAATCAATCCCAGCCACCATTCAAGAATCTCATAATCATCTAGTATGGAAGAAAGACAACTACTACTATCTATAGTAGTTTTAAACACAGAGTACAGTGAAAAAGTGCAAAGGAGAAAGTGGTTAACTATGCCTAGGAGAACTGGGAGGACTCCATATGATCAGTGTTCTTTGTAGAAGTGCTTCATTGTTTCCTATTTACTTACAAAATAAAAATTGGTCATTGTAGAAGATGCTGGAGTAGAAAGACCCTGAACTCATCTCCTCCCAGGGGCACACCAAAATTACGACTATTTACAGAGCAGCTATCTCTGTAATATGAGAATGACCTAAACACTTGCTGAAAAGACATTCCACAACTAAAGATATAAAGGAGAAACCACAATGAGATGGGTAGGAAAAGTTGAGATGCAGTATAGTCAAGACCCATACCCCTGGGTGGGTGACCCACAAGTGGGAGGATAATTACAATTGCACAGGTTCTACCCAAGGAGTGAGGGGTCTGAGCCCCCACATCAGGCTCCCTATCCTGGTGGTCCTGCACCAGGAAGACAAGTCCCCAGAACGCTTGGCTTTGAAGGCAAGTGGGGCTTACTTTTGGGAGAGTCAGAAGGCTGTAGGAAATAGAGACTCCATCATTAAAGGGCACACACAAAATCTCACACACTCCAGGACCCAGGGCAGAGGCAGTAATTTCAAAGGAGCCTGGGTCAGACCCACCTGCTGAACTTGGAGAGAGCTTCCTGGAGAGGCAGAAGGCCACTGCAGCTCACCCTGGGGACACAGACACTGGTGGCAGCCATTTGGGGAGCTCATTCTACCATGAGGACACTGGTTCTGGCAAGGAACATTGTGGAATCCTCCCTCTAGATTATTAGCACCAGGACCTGGACCCACCCCCAGCCTGTTAGCACTAGTACTAGACTCCAGGTCCTGACTCTGCCCACCAGTGAGGCAACACTAAGCCCAAGATCACCAGGGCCACAACCCCACTAACCAACAGGCTAACACCAGCTCCAGGACCTCCCTGGGCCACAATCCTGCCTATCAGGAGGCTGACACCAGCTTTAAGACACCGTGGGCCCCTCAGCTAGCTGCCCCAGGATCCAGACCCACTCAACAGTGGGCTGGCACCAGCTTTGTAATATCAGATGCCACAGTCAGCCATGTCGGGAACTGGCCCCATGCACTGGCAGGCTGATGCTTGATCTGGGACAACTGGCCCTGCAACAAGCCACACTGACTGGGCTCTGCCCACCTGTGGGCCAGCACTAGCCCTGGGATTTCCTGGGGCTCTGCAGCCAGGCCTCTTGAGACCCAGCCCCAATCTCCAGTGGCCAGCAGCCTCTGTACAAGGCAGAGCCTGATAATCAGCCAGACAGGGCCTGCCATACCTACCAGACCACTCATAGTAGCCAGCCCCCCACAACAGAAGGGCCCACACAGCCCACACAGGGGGCACCCCCAGGGCATATAACTCTGGTGACCAGAGGGGAGTGCACTGCTCGGACACATAGGATGCCTCATAAAAAAAGCCACTTCTCCGAAGTTGGGAAATGTAACAACCTACCAGATACATAGAAATAAAAATAGCAAATTAGGCAAAATGAGGCAATAGAGGAATATGTTCCAAGTGAAGGAACAAGATAAAATCCCAGAGGAAGAACTAAGTGGAAATAAGCAATCTACCCAATAAAGCGTTCAGGTCATGATCATAAAGATGCTCAAAGAACTTGGGAGAAAACTGGACAAACACAGTGAGAACTTTAACAAAGAGTTAGACAATATAAAGAGGAACCAAGCAAAGCTGAAGAATGCAATAACTGATATTAAAAAGCATACTAGAAGGAATCGACAATAGATTACATGATACAGAGGATCAGATCAGCTAACTGGAAGACAGAGTAGTGGAAATTACTTAAGCTGAAAAAAGAAAAAAGAATTTAAAAAAATGAAGACAGTTTAAGAGACCTCTGGAATAACATCAAGTGTACTAACATTTGCATTACAGGGGTCCCAAAAGGAGAAGAGAGAAAGGGGCAGAAAACATATTGGAAGACATAATAGCTTAAAAGTTCCCTAACCTGGGAAAGGAAACAGACATCCATGTCCAGGAAGCACAGAGAGTCACAAACAGGATCAACCCAAAGAGGAACACACCAAGACACACTGTAATTAAAATAGCAAAAATTAAAGATAAAGTGGGAATATTAAGAGCAGCAAGGGTAAAGCAAAAAGTTACATACAAGGGAATTCCCATAAAGTTATCAACTGACTTTTCAGCAGAAACTCTGCAGGCTAGAAGGAAGTGGCACAATATATTTACAGTGATGAGAGGGAAAAAAACCTCAACAAGGAATACTCTACGCATCAAGGCTCTCATTCAGTTTTGATGGAGAGATCAAGTTTTACAGACAAGCAAAAGCTAAGAGGGTTCAGCACCATCAAAACAGCTTTACAAGAAATGTTAAAGGTACTTCTCTAAGTGGAAAAGAAAAGGCCGCCACCAGAAATATGAAAATTATGAAAGGAAAAATCTCATTGGTAAAGGCAAATATATACAGTCATGGTAGAAAAATTAACCACTTATTAAGCTAGTAGGAAGGTTAAAAGACTAGAGTAGTAAAATCATCTATAACCACAATGGGTAGTTAAGGGATACATAAAACAGAAAGATGCAAAATAAGATGTCAAATAGTAAACATTGGGGGAGGAGGGTAAAAATGCAGGGTTGTTAAAATGCATTCAAACTAAAGAGATCAGTAACTTACAATAATTACATATATATATATATATAAAATTTGCTATATATAAATCCCATGGTAAATACACATCAAAAAACTATAATATATACACACACACACAGAGAAGAGAAAGGAATCCAAATATAATGCTAAAGATAGTCATCAAATCACAAGGGGAGAGAGCAAAAGAAGAAAGGAACAACAATTAAAAAAACTACAAAGACAATCCCAAAACAATTGACAAAATAGCAATAAGTACATACCTAACAATAATTAAGTATTTATTTATGTATTTATTTATTTTTATTTTTTGGCCACACAGCATGTGGGATCTTAGTTCCCTGACCAGGGATTGAACCCACACCCCCTGCATTGGAAGCACAGAGTCTTAATCACTGGAGCACCAGGGAAGTCCCAACAATAATTACTTTAAAGGTAAATGAACTAAATGTTCCAATCAAAAGACAGAGTGGCTGGATAGATACAAAAACAAGACCCCTATTTATGCTGCTTACAAGATACTAACTTCAGATCTAAAGACACAGACAGACTGAAAGTAAAGGGATGGAAAAAAGGTATTTCGTGTAAACAGAAATGAGAAGAAAGCTGGGGTAGTGACTTTTATATCAGATAAAATAGACTTTAAAATAAAGACTGTAACAAGAGATAAAGATGGACATTACATAATGATAAAGGGATCGATCCAACAAAAAGATATAACAATTTAAAATATAAATGCACCCAACATAGGAGCACCTAAATACATAAAGCAATATTAACAAACATAAAGGGAGAAACTGACAGTAACACTATAATAGTAGGGGACTTTAACACCCTACTTACAGCAATAGACAGATCATCCAGACAGATAATCAGTAAGAAACACTGGCCTTAAATGACGCATTAGACTAGATGGCCTTAATAGTATATATAGAACATTTCATCTAAAAGCCCCAGAATACACATTCTTTTCAAGTAACATGGAATATTCTCCAGGATAGATCACATGCTAAGCCACAGAATAAATCTCAGTAAATTTAAGAAGATTGAAATCACATTGAGCATCTTTTGCAAACACAATGCTATGAGACTAGCAATCAACTACAAGAAACAAAACTGTAAAAAACACAAGCACATGGAGAACAAATAACATTGTCGTAAACAACCAAGGGTCACTGAAGAAATCAAAGAGGACGTCAAAAAATATGAATATGAAAATGAAAATACAGTGGTCCAAAATCTATGGGATACAGGAAAAACATTTCTAAGAGGGACGTTTATAGTGATTCAAACCTACCTCAGGAAACAGGAAAAATCTCAGACAACCTAATCTTACATGTAATGGAACAAGAAAAAGGAGAGCAAACAAAACCCAAAGTTGGTAGAAAAGAAATCATAAAGATCAGAAAAGGAATGAAATAGAGACTAAACTACAATAGAAAAGATCAATGAAACTAGGAACTGGTTCTTAAAAAGATAAACAAAATTGATAAACCTTTAGCCAGACTCATCAAGGAGAAAAGAAGGCCCAAATAAGTAAAATCAGTAATAAAACACAAGTTAGAACCAACACCAGAGAAACAGAAAGGATCATAAGAGATTACCACACAAAGTTATACACCAATAAAATGGACAACAGAGAAGAAATGGAAAAATTCCTAGAAATGTACAATATCTGAAGACTGAATCAGGAAGAAACAGAAAATATGAACAGACCAATGACCAGTAATGACATTAAATCAGGAGTGAAAACAACTCCCAACAAAGGTCTAGGATCAGATACCTTCACAGGTAAATTCAACCAAACATTTAGAGAAGAGTTAACACCTATACTTCTCAAGTTATTCCCCAAAACTGCAGAGGAAGGAACAGCTTCCAAACTCATTCTACCAGGCCAGCATCACCCTGATACCAAACCAAAGTTATCAAAAAAAAGAGAAAATTACAGGCCAATATCACTGATGAACATATATGCAAATTCCTCAACAAAATATTAGCAAACCAAATTCAAAAATACATTAAAAGGATCATACACCATGACCAAATGGGATTCATTCCAGGGATACAAAGATGGTTCAATATCCACAAATTAATCAGTGTGATACACCACATTAACAAATTGAAGAGAAAAAAAAATCATATGATCATTTCAGTAGATGAAGAAAAAGCTTTTGACAAAATTCAACATCCATTTATGATAAAAACTCTCAACAAAGTGGGTACAGAGGGAACATACCTCAACATAATAAAGGCCATATATGACAAGCCCACAGCTAACATCACACTCAATGGTGAAAAGCTGAAACCATTTCCTCTAAAATCAGGAATAAGACAAGGATGCCCACTCTCATCACTTCTACTCAATATAGTATTGGAAGTTCTAGCCAGACCACTCAGACAAGAAAATAAAATAATGGAATACAAATTGGAAAGAATGAAGTAAAACTGTCACTGTTTTCAGATGTCATGATATTATACATGAAGATCCTAAAGATGCCACCAAACAACTACTAGAACTCATCAATTAATTTGGTAAAGTTGCAGGATATGAAATTAATATAGAGAAATCTATTGCACCTCTATACACTAACAATGAACTATCAGAAAGAGAAATTAAGAAAGTAATCCCATTCACAATCACATCAAAAGGAATAAGATACCTAGGAATAAATGTAACCAAAATGTAAAAGACATGTACTCAGAAAACCATGAGAAACCAATGAAAGAAATTGAAGACAACACAAATAGATGGAAAGATATACTGTGTTCTTGGTTTGGAAGCATTAATATTGTTTAAATGACCATACTATCTAAGGCAATCTAGTGACTCAATGCAATCCCTATCAAAACATCAGTGGTATTTTTCATAGAACTAGAAAAAGTAATTATAAAATTTTATGGAAACACAAAAAAACCCAAATAGCCAAAACAATCTTGAGAAAGAAGAATAAAGCTAGAGGTATCATGCCCCCGATTTCAAACTATACTATAATACTATGGTAATCAAAACAGTATGGTACTGACACAAAAACAGACACATAGATCAATGCAACAGAATAGAGAACTCAGAAATAAACCCACACTTATATGGGCAAGTAATCTACAACAAAGTAGGCAAGAATATACAATGGGTAAAAGACAGCCTCTTCAATAAATGATGTTGGAAAACCTGGACAGCTACATGCAAAAGAATCAAAAGTGGACTACTTCTCACACCATTCACAAAAATAAATTCAAAATGGATTAAAGACTTAAATGTAAGACCTGAAACCAGAAAACTTCTAGAAGAAAACATAGGCAGTATGCGCTTTTACATTTGTCTTAGTAATAGTTTTTTGGATATGTCTCCCTAGGCAAGAGAAACAAAAGCAAAAATAAACAAATGGGATTACATCAAACTAAAAAGCTATTGTACAGCAAAGGAAGCTATCAGCAAAATGAAAAATTTGCCTTTTGAATGGGAAAAGATCTTTGTAAATGATATATCTGGTTAATATCCAAAATATAGAAATAATTCATAAATTCAACATTAAAAAAAGCAAATAACCCAATTAAAAATGGGCAGAGGGCTTCCCTGGTGGCGCAGTGGTTGAGAGTCCGCCTGCCAATGCAGGGGACATGGGTTTGTGCCCCGGTCCAGGAAGATCACACATGCTGCGGAGCGGCTGGGCCTGTGAGCCATGGCCGCTGAGCCTGCACGTCCGGAGCCTGTGCTCTGCAATGGGAGAGGCCACAACAGCGAGAGGCCCGCATACCACAAAACAAAAACAAAACAAAAACAAAATGGGCAGAGGACCTGAATAGACATTTTCCCAAAGAAGACATACAGATGACCAACAGGCACATGAAAAGATGCTCAATATCACTAATCATCAAGAAAATGCAAATCAAAACCACAATGAAATACTACTTCACACCTGTCAGTATGGCTATTATCAAAAAGCTAACAAATAACAAGTGTTGGTGAGGATGTGGAGAAAAAGGAACCCTCGTGCACTGTTGGTGGGAACGTAAATTGGTGCAGCCACTATAGAAAACAGTATAAAGTTTCCTCAAAAAATAAAAAACTGAACTACCATATGATCCAGCAATTCCACTCCTGAGTATTTATATGAAGAAAATGAAAACACTAAACTGAAAAGATATATGCACCCCTATGTTCATTGCAGCATTATTTACAGTAACCATGATATGGAAGCACCCTAGATCCCATCAATATATGAGTGGAAAAAGAAGATGTTACACCCCCACACACACAGACAGACTGGAATATTAGTCAGCCATAAAAAAGAATGAAATCTTGCCATTTGTGAAAACATGGATAGACCTAGAGGGTATAATGCTAAGTAAAATACATAAGACAGAGAAAGACAAATTCTATATAATCTCACTT
>NW_020175097.1:2187-27798 GCF_003031525.2 Neophocaena asiaeorientalis asiaeorientalis | reverse complement strand
ATGACCAAATGGGATTCATTCCAGGGATACAAAGATGGTTCAATATCCACAAATTAATCAGTGTGATACACCACATTAACAAATTGAAGAGAAAAAAAAATCATATGATCATTTCAGTAGATGAAGAAAAAGCTTTTGACAAAATTCAACATCCATTTATGATAAAAACTCTCAACAAAGTGGGTACAGAGGGAACATACCTCAACATAATAAAGGCCATATATGACAAGCCCACAGCTAACATCACACTCAATGGTGAAAAGCTGAAACCATTTCCTCTAAAATCAGGAATAAGACAAGGATGCCCACTCTCATCACTTCTACTCAATATAGTATTGGAAGTTCTAGCCAGACCACTCAGACAATAGAGAAATTAAGGCAACAATCCCATTTACCATTGCACCAAAAAGAATAAAATATCTAGGGATAAACCTACAGGTAAAAAGACCTGTACTCGGAAAACTATAAGACACTGATGAAAGAAATTGAAGACAACACAAATAGATGGAAAGATATACTGTGTTCTTGGTTTGGAAGCATTAATATTGTTTAAATGACCATACTATCTAAGGCAATCTAGTGACTCAATGCAATCCCTATCAAAACATCAGTGGTATTTTTCATAGAACTAGAAAAAGTAATTATAAAATTTTATGGAAACACAAAAAAACCCAAATAGCCAAAACAATCTTGAGAAAGAAGAATAAAGCTAGAGGTATCATGCCCCCGATTTCAAACTATACTATAATACTATGGTAATCAAAACAGTATGGTACTGACACAAAAACAGACACATAGATCAATGCAACAGAATAGAGAACTCAGAAATAAACCCACACTTATATGGGCAAGTAATCTACAACAAAGTAGGCAAGAATATACAATGGGTAAAAGACAGCCTCTTCAATAAATGATGTTGGAAAACCTGGACAGCTACATGCAAAAGAATCAAAAGTGGACTACTTCTCACACCATTCACAAAAATAAATTCAAAATGGATTAAAGACTTAAATGTAAGACCTGAAACCAGAAAACTTCTAGAAGAAAACATAGGCAGTATGCGCTTTTACATTTGTCTTAGTAATAGTTTTTTGGATATGTCTCCCTAGGCAAGAGAAACAAAAGCAAAAATAAACAAATGGGATTACATCAAACTAAAAAGCTATTGTACAGCAAAGGAAGCTATCAGCAAAATGAAAAATTTGCCTTTTGAATGGGAAAAGATCTTTGTAAATGATATATCTGGTTAATATCCAAAATATAGAAATAATTCATAAATTCAACATTAAAAAAAGCAAATAACCCAATTAAAAATGGGCAGAGGGCTTCCCTGGTGGCGCAGTGGTTGAGAGTCCGCCTGCCAATGCAGGGGACATGGGTTTGTGCCCCGGTCCAGGAAGATCACACATGCTGCGGAGCGGCTGGGCCTGTGAGCCATGGCCGCTGAGCCTGCACGTCCGGAGCCTGTGCTCTGCAATGGGAGAGGCCACAACAGCGAGAGGCCCGCATACCACAAAACAAAAACAAAACAAAAACAAAATGGGCAGAGGACCTGAATAGACATTTTCCCAAAGAAGACATACAGATGACCAACAGGCACATGAAAAGATGCTCAATATCACTAATCATCAAGAAAATGCAAATCAAAACCACAATGAAATACTACTTCACACCTGTCAGTATGGCTATTATCAAAAAGCTAACAAATAACAAGTGTTGGTGAGGATGTGGAGAAAAAGGAACCCTCGTGCACTGTTGGTGGGAACGTAAATTGGTGCAGCCACTATAGAAAACAGTATAAAGTTTCCTCAAAAAATAAAAAACTGAACTACCATATGATCCAGCAATTCCACTCCTGAGTATTTATATGAAGAAAATGAAAACACTAAACTGAAAAGATATATGCACCCCTATGTTCATTGCAGCATTATTTACAGTAACCATGATATGGAAGCACCCTAGATCCCATCAATATATGAGTGGAAAAAGAAGATGTTACACCCCCACACACACAGACAGACTGGAATATTAGTCAGCCATAAAAAAGAATGAAATCTTGCCATTTGTGAAAACATGGATAGACCTAGAGGGTATAATGCTAAGTAAAATACATAAGACAGAGAAAGACAAATTCTATATAATCTCACTTATATGTGGAATCTAAAAACCAAAAATAATTAACAAACATAATAAAACAGAAACAGAGTCATAGATACAGAAAACAAACAGGTGTTTGCCAGAAGGGAGAGCAGTGCAGGGAGGAAAGAAATAGATTAGGGAGATTAAGAGGTACAAATATCCAGTTGCAAAATAAATGAGCCACCAGTATGAAATGTACAGTGTGGGGAATATAGTTATAGCTATGTAATATCTTTGTATGGTGACAGATGGTAAGTAGAGTTATCCGGGTGATCATTTTAAAATGTATAGAAATATCAAATCACTATGCTGTGTAACAGGAACTAACACAGTGTTGTAGGTCAATTGTACTTCAAAAGCAAACACAAACAAACAAATAAATTCATAGAAAAAGAGATCAGACCAGAGGCGGGGAGTGGAGGGAGAGGGAATTGGATGAGCATGATCAAAAGGTACAAACTTCCAGTTATACGATAAATAAATACTAGGGATGTAATGTACAACATGATAAATATAATTAACACTATTGAATGTTATACACCAAAGGTGTTAAGAGAGTAAATCCTAAGAGTTCTCATCATAAGGAAAAAATTCTTTTTCCTTTTCTTTAATTTTGTATCTGTTGAGATGGTGGATGTTCACTAAACTTATTGTGGTAATCATTTCATGATGTAAGACAAATCATCATGTTGTACACCTTAAACTTATATAGTGCTCTATGTCAAGTATATCTCAATAAAACTAGAAGAAAAAACCACTTCCTCACTGTAAAAAGAAAAAAAATAATCTAAACAACTGAGAAATATATAAAATAAAAAGTCAAAGCCTCCTTCCCTCATTATTTGCCATTCCCATTCCTTCAAGGAAACTCACCAACAATCAACAGTTCGGAGAACCAACCTCAAGATCACATACAGCTGAAATCTCCACAACTGCCACACATACATACAGAAATACATTTTTTTTTGGTGAACATAGTTTTCAGATCACTTGGGTAAACGCCAAAGAGTGCTATTGATGTTTTACTTAACATTACTAGAATCTGAAACTGTCATCCAAAGTAGCTGTACTATTTTGCATTCCACCAGCAATGAATGAGAGCTCTCATTCTTCTGCATCCTTGCTAGAACTTGGTATTGTCAGTTTTTTGGATTTAGCCATTAATAGATTTAGCAACTAATAGGTGTGCAGTAATATCTCATTGTTGTTTTAATTTGCATCTCCCTAATTATGAATGATGTTGTGCATATTTTCATATTCTTAATTGCCACCTATATATCTTCCTTGGTCAAGTGTCTGTTCAAAGATCTTTTACCCACTGTACATTTTTTTAAGCAAGTTTTTTTTAGAGCAGGTTTAGGTTCACAGCAAAATTGAGGGAAAGATATGGAGATTTCTCATACACCTCCTGCCCCAACACATGCATAATCCCCACCATTATCAATATCCTCCACCACAGAGTGATACATTTGTTACAAGTGATGAACCTACATCAACACATCATTATCACCCAGAGTCCATAATTTATATTAGCTTTCACGCTGGGTGTTCTACATTCTATGGGTTTGGGCAAATGTATAACGACATGTGTCCTTTATAATAACACGCAGAGTATTTTCATTGTCTTAAACATCCTCTGTGCTCTGACTATTCACCCCTCCCCCACCATGAGTTTTGATATGCAATATTTTCATTTTTCAGCCAATTAACATATTTTCTCATTTCCATTGTGATTTTTAAAATTTGACCTACAGGTTATTTAAAAGTAAACATATTTTAGAGGGATTTTCTATTTTTATTTTTATTATCGTTTTCTAACTTTATTTCATCGTGGCAAAATAACCCCTCAGTGCAACTGTAATTTGTTGCTGTATGGCCTAGCATATCATCTATTTTTCTGTGTGCGGAAAAGAATACATATTCTGTAGTTGTTACATAAGGTCATCTGTATATGTCTGTCAATTAGGTTGTTAATATTATTGTTCAACTCTTCTATATACTTATTGCTTTTATTTGTCTTATGATCTGTTAGTTATTGAGGGATATGTATTAATATCTCTGATTATGACTGAATTTATTTACTGGACATCTGTCAATTTTTGCTTTGTATATTTGGGCTGCATACAAATTAGAACAATAATTTTATTTTCTTGGTGGATGGCCTCTCTTATCATCACAAAATATGTCTTATGTCTAGTAAAGAAACCTGCCATAAAGTCTTGTTTTATATTATTATATCTAAATCAGGTTTCTTTGGGGGGGGTAGTGTTTGTGGCGTATATTTATTCCACCCTTTTGTCTCTTATAAACAGCATATATGTAGTTAGATTTTGTTTTTTAACCTCATGATTTGTCATTTAATTAATGTGTGAAGTCAAATATTTGCTTTCTATTCGTCTTGCCTGTTTTGTTACCTTTCTCTCTTGCTTTGTTTTACACTGATTAGGTAATTTGTATCATTCCATTTCCTCCTTTGTTTACTTGTTAGTTATACATTCTTTTACTGTTTTTTAAAAAACAGTTATTCTAGGGATTATAACACATATCTTTGATTTTTTAAAATTATAATGCAAATTAAAGAATTTATATTAACTCTATCTTCCTTCTTCAACTGCTGTTATTTTAATTATACACACACACAAACACACACACATACATCCCACAGGGACATTCAGATCTACCCACATATTTAACCTCTCCATTGCATCCATTTTATATCTCCAAGCTTTCATTTGGGATCATTTTACTTCAGCTTAAAGATCCTAAATATTTCCTTTGGTGTTTGGTGGAAGGTTCCGTAAGTTGGGACCATCTAAAAGCATCTGTCTTACTTTCATTTTGAAGGCTATTTTCATTGGATATAGAATTTTTGATTGGCAGTTAGTTTCTCCAGCATTTTGAAGATATTGTTCCATTATGTTCACATTGTTTCTGTTGAGAAGTTAAAGCCAATCTAATTGCTACTCCTTGTAAGGTAATACATCTTTTTTCTCTAACTGCTTTTAAGATTGTTTCTTTTTCTTTATTTTTCATCAGTCTTTATTAAAATACATCTAGATGAGGTTTTCTTTATTCTGCTCTGAGTTATAGCACTTTTTAAATCTGTGACTTCATGCATGATTAGGTTATGTATATGGCACAACTGACATTAAGAAAGGGACATGATCTTTGGTTGGTCTGACCTAATCCAGCAATCCCTTAAAAGGGACAGGGATCTTTCTGGTGAAAGAGACTTGAAGCAGCAGAGGAATCTGCTGTCAAAGAGATTCTCTATTGGCTTTGAAGATGGAGAGGACTATGTGGCAGATATGCAGCAAGGAAACAGCAACCTCAGTCCTACAGCCACATGGAACTGAATTCAGCCAACAATCTGAATGAGGGTGGATGTGAATTCTTAGCCAAAGCCTCCAGAAAAGAATACAGCCTACCCAACACACCAATTTCAGCCTTTAATACACTGACCAGAGAACCCAGTAATGCCATGCCTGGTCTTCTGACATACAGAACTATGAGATAATAAATGGATGTTTGTTTAAGTACTAAGTTTGTGGTAACTTGGTATGCAGCAATAGCAAAATAACACAATACTTTGTTACTTTTGGAAAACTCTTAGTTATCATCTCTTCAAATATTGTTTCTGTACCATTCTCTCTCTCCTCTCCTAGGACTCCTATTACAAATATATCAGATATTTACATGTACTAGGTGCCAGGCATTGTTATAAGTGCCGACACACTGCATTATATCTCTATTTGCTACCATCCCAGTCCAGGCCCACCATTATTTCTCACTCAAAGACTGCAAAAGCCTCCCAACTGATCTATCCATACACACATTTGCCCTCCCTTCAAATCATTTTGCACACTATAGGAATAGTGAATTAAAAATATATATTAGTATGTCATTCTTTTTGAATGGATCCCTAGGGCCTTCAGGGTAAAGTCCAATTTACTTATCATGTTATGTAATGCCTCCCATTACCTGATCCTGAGCTACCTCTCAGCCTCACTTCCTGTTATTTACCTCCTTGTACTTCATTGTTTATAGCTTCCCAGACCCACTATACTTTCCTAATTCTGAGAAACTCATGTTCATGCTTTTTGTTCCCTCAAACTGGAAGCCGTTCCTACTCTGTCTTTTATACATCTTTCAAGAATCAGTGGAGATATCATCTAAGAATTCTTCCTTAAAGTCACAGAATGAACTAGTAGCTTTCTTTTGTTCTCTCATTATAGTCTGTTTATGCCTCTGTTTTCCTTCTCAATATATTTTGTTGAAATTATATGTTTTTATGTCTTTCCCACCAGTAATACTTGGACACATCTCAATGTGAAGACCTCTGGGTCATTCATTTTTGTACCCTAACATCTAGCATGGTTCCTAGTACTTAGGAGAATTTCATAAATGTTTGTGGACATTGGATTGAATTACTTTTCTCCTAGCTTCATAACCTCTTTAAATCTGGTAAGATGTCTGCTCTAAATCTTCAGTCAAGTAAGTTATAAAAATATTGATGATGTCAAGCCAAAGGTAGGGTTTGCAACAGGCCATCTAAAACTCTTCCTTTGCTTATGGTCTGCTATCAGCACTCTTTTAGTATGGTAATTTAACTAATTAATACATAATTGTATTAATTATATAACCCATCAACATGGATTCATAATTCTTGTTCACAAGGGTGTCATAAAAGACTTGTTAAAATCTTGCTGAAGTTTCATTCATTCATTCATTCAATGTACATGTTATATCTGTCTTATTTCCATAAACATCTCTAATAATCAGAAATAAAAATTAGATTTGTGTGGAACGTCTTTGTTTGTTGATAACACTGTGTAATTTTCTAAGTACTCACTTACTTGAAAATCTGTTCTAGAAGCTAACCCAGGACATATTTAGCTTATTGATTAGTAGACTGAAAACTCTTCTTCCCTTTCCTTTGTTAGAAGTGGTAATATACTTATATAAATCCAGTGTTAAAATACCTGTCCTTATTCTCCTTAATTCTTTTGATCATTGAGAACAGTTTAACAATATCAAGTTATAACTTATCCATCCCAGGACACATGTACTTTTTCTTTCTGAGAACGTAGTTAAAATTGTTCTTGTTGTCTTTGCAAATATGTATTTATACAAGCCTGAGGTAATTTGGGGGCTTATCCTTCCAAATACTAATCCTTTAGGCAAGTGCCACCTGTTATATTCATCCTTCTTTTCCATCTTTTATATATTATTCTTAAAAAAACAGCAACTATTAGGTCATTGTAAAACTTCCCTTGCAACCCCATAGCTTCCCTCATTTCTCCTTTAGTAGAATAATTTGCTGTTTCATAGTCAAAATGATGTTTTTGAGAGCTTCCCAACCTTTAGAGTCTAAAGCCATCTTAATGTAAATTAAAGTCCAACAAGTATCAATCATAATAATAGAAACTTTTGGAGAACAGCCATAGCTAGAAATTCTAGTCAGAATAAGCAATTACATAATAGGTCAATCTGAATCTTTTCATGGTTATTACTAAGGAAGAAGCATTACCCCCTAAAAGGCTTAAAGCCAAGAGTCCATTTAGCTCCTGTCAATTTTTCCTTCCAAATGTCTCTCAGATTTGTCCTTCTCTTTCCATTCCTATAGGTGCCTTCATCACCTCATACCTGGACTACTGCCATAGACTAGATGGTTTCCTTGCCTCCATTCCATCCATATTCCAATCCATTTTCCATACTATTGCCAGATTAATCTTCTTAAAACACTTTCATCATGTCACTCTCCTGCCTGAGACCTAGCTCAAATGTCACCTTTGTAAAATCTTCCTAACTCCCCTAGGAAGAGTTAGTAGCTGCCTACCCAGTGTTTTCACAGCTCTTTGTGCATACCCTTATTAGTGCACTTACAATATATATAAAAATTGCCTGTTTAATTATTTTTCTCTTCCCATTTGCTGAAAGCTCCTTGAGGGCAGACAGAAGGATTGAGTCATCTCTTTACAATGGCTTCACATAATTGGCCCCATCTATCTTGCCCACTGCCTCAGGGCCTTCACATATGTTGTTTCCTTTGCCTACCATATTCTCCCTCTCATTCGTCCTGCACAATTCATTTAACAAATATTTATTCGGTGTCAACTATGTGCCAGGAACTATTTTAGGCACTTGGAATTTATCAGTGAACAAAACAGACAAAAATGTCTGCTTTCATGGAGCTTATCCTCTAGCGGAAGGAGGTAGACAAAGATAAACATAATAAATGAGTAAATTATATAGTATATTAGAAGGCAATAAAAGCTATATGGCAGGATAAAGGGATGTGCTGGAGGTAGTAGGACATTTAAACAGGGTGATCAGGGTAGACATTATTGAGCAAAATGACATTTGAACAAAAAGGGAATTATTCATGAAGATATCTGATGTAAAGTAGGCCAATACGAAAGCTCTAAGCTAAGATTATCTGTCATATCTGTGTCTGTGTTTAACTAGTGCAATAATATATTGGATTACATGAGTTAAAAGAATGCTCCTTTACATCAGGGCCTCAAAATTAAATGTCCACAGGGGCTAGGCAAGTAACATAAATAGGTAAAGTATAAGAGACAATAGGGGATTGTGGTGAGAGCAGTGAACTGAAGAATGCCTGATCCGTCCAAAAATCTTAGCCACTACTCAGCTCTAGCTAATTATTGCCAGACAGTCCAAATGCTGCCAGATTTGAGAGGAGCCAGAAATGCATATTATATAAGAAATCCCCCAATTTGTAATGTTGACAACTGAATTAGTTCGGGTCCTCTGAGAAGGAGATGCCATGACAGGAAGAGATGTACAAGTGGTTTATCAGGGGAAACATATGTGAAAGAAAATGGAGACAGAGTCTGAAAAGACTGGGACAGCTGTTGGGCCATGATGTAGGTCTAATCCCTGTGGAGGAGGGTAAATGCAAATCAAAACCACAAAGAGATACCACCTCACATCTGTCATAATGGCTATTATTAAAAACACAACAAATAACAAGTGCTGGTTACCATGTGGAGAAAAGGGAACACTTGTGCACTGCTGGTGGCAATGTAAATTGGTGCAGTCACTCTGGAAAACAGTATGGAGGTTCCTTTAAAAATTAAAAATAGAACTATCATATGATCTAGCAATTTCACTTCTGGGTATATACCCTAAAAAGCGAAAGTACTAATTTGAAAAGATATGTGCACCCCTGTGTTCAATGCAGCATTGCTTACAATAGCCAAGATATGTAAGCAACCTAAGTGTTCATTGATAGATGAATGCATAAAGAGATGTGGTATACACACATACATACACACACATACACACACACACACACACACACAGGAATAATGTTCAGGCATAAAAAAAGAATGAAATCTTGCCTTTTTCAACAACATGGATGGACCTAGAGGTTATTATGCTGAGTGAAATAAGTCAAACAGAGAAAGAGAAATACCATGTGATTTCAGTTCTATGTGGAATCTAAAAAACAAAACAAATGAGTAAACCTAACAAAACAGAAACAGGCTCATAGACACAGAGAACAAACTGGTGGTTGCCAGAGGGGAGAGAGGTAAGGGCGGATGAGAGAAACAGGTAGGAGAGATTAAGAGGTACAAACTTCTAGCTACAAAATAAATGAATTGTGTGGATTTAATGTACACATAGGGAATATAGTAAGTAACATTAAAATATCTTTGTATGGTGATAGGTGGTAACTAGATTTATCATGGTGATCATTTTGTAATGTATAGAAATATCAAATCACCATACTGTACACCTGGAAGTAACATAGTGTTGTAGGTCAATTATACTTCAATTAAAAAAAAAAGTCATAATGGATTAGACATAAATGTAAGATAAAACTATAAAACTTACAGAAGAAAATATAGGAGAAAATCTTCATGACCTTGGATTAAGCAAAGTGTTCTTAACCAAAAAGTAGAATTTACAAAAGAAAAATGATAAACTGAACTTAATAAAAATTCAAAACCTTTGTCTTTCAAAAGACACAATTAGAAAATGAAAAGATAAGTCACAGACTGGAAAAAATATTTTCAAATCATATACCTGATAAAGGATTTGTATCTTAAATATATAAAGAATTCTTACATCTCAATAATAGGAAGGGAAAAAACCTTATCGAAAAATGGGCAAAATATTTAATAGACTCTTCTCCAAAGAACATATACAAATGGACAAGAAACAGATGAAAAGATGTTCAATATCATTACGATTAGGGAAATGCAAATCAAATTCCAAATGAGATATTACTTCACACCCACAAGGGCAGCTATAAATTTTTTAAAAGGAAAAATAACAAACATTGGTGAGGATGTGGAGAAATTAGAACTTTTATACACTGCTGGTGGTGCATGTAAATGTAGTCAGTATAAAATGGTGCAGCCCCTTTGGAAAATACTGTGGCAAAAGATTAGACATACAGTTACTATATAAGCCAGCACTTCCACTCCTAGGTACCTGCCCAAGAGAATTGAAAACATACGTGCATCCAAAATCTTGTGCGTAAATGTCCATACCAGCCTTATTCACAAGAGCCAAAAGGTGAAAATAACCCAAATGTCCATAAACAAAAGGTGGTATATACACATATTATATACCATTATTCGGCCACCAAAAGTAACGAAGTACTGATTCACACTACAACGTGGATGAAACTTGAAAACGTCACACTAAGTAAAAGAAGCAAGTCACAAAAGACTGCATACTGCGTGATTCCATTTATATGAAATGTCCAGAATAGGCAAATCCATAGAGACAAGAAGCAGATTAGTGGTTCCCAGGGGCTAGGGTGGTAATGGGGACTAAGTGCACATGGGCAAGAGAGAGGTGCCATTGAGGTGATGGAAATATCTAATATTGGATTATAGTGATGGTTGCACCACTCGATAGATTTACTAAAAATCCTTGAATGTACACGTAAAATGAGTCAAATTTATGGCGTGTAAATTATATCTCGATACAAAATTTTAAAAACACTTTGGGAAGTAGAGAAAATAAAGTTTGTGTCAGTTGACACAACTTATTAGGGGTCATACAGAGCTCGTTGGGCTGTTGTATGTTGTTGATGTTGTAGCTGTTGCCATGGTTATGGTGGTTTTCCCCTGAGGGCTGAGGGTCAAGCAGGGATTTGGGTCTTCTACAATAAAAATTTTAAAAATTAACAGAAAAAGAATGTTGCTGGGTTGAAATTCTGAGTAGCAGTGAGGGCAAAGAGAAGTGGATGGGTTTAAAAAAATATTCAGGATGCAGAAGTGACAAGGTTTTGTACTGATTAGATACTGGGAATGGGGAAGAGTGAGGATGCCTCAGACTTAACATGCTTCAAGTTGAATTCCTGTTGTCCTCTTAAACTTACTGTCCTCCCGTGCTGCTAATCTCAGTGAGTGGATCAGCATCCTGGCACAGAGTAAGCATTCATTGATTGTCTTTGGAGTGAAAGAATGAATGAACAGAGTAAAAATATGGCCAACGCATCCACCAGGTCCTGCCAAACAGTCAGTCCTATACTCACCCACAAGGTCAGCTCAGCAGATGTCTATCAGAATTCCCCTCTCACTCTACTGACCACTTGGGAAATCAACAGGTCCCATACCTTGAAGAACACTCACATTCATACCGGTGGCCACTCCTTGCCTAAACCCTGCAGCTGTGGCAGAGACCAGGTTTTGCCCAAAGCCTCTCACCCTGTAAACTCTTTACACGTGGGCAACGGCAGGTACATGTACAGCCCATATAAGCATGAGGGACGTTTGGTGTTGTCGAAAGAGGGTCACAATGGTGCCCAACTGGTGAGTCTACGTTCACTTTGGCTCCAAGCAGAAAGAGACGTTTCCCATCCGAGGGAGTTTATTAATCCAGGGCCCACCGCTCCACCCACCCCCCATCCTGGCAGGCAGAAAACACAGCTTCCAGAAACACTGCAGACAGTGAGTGATCGATTTGGATATTTTACTGCTGTTCCCAGGGTTGACAAGCAGAGATACAGAACCGCTTGTGATTCCTGATATAGATACCAAAACCAGGAAGTGATCCCTCCCAGTCCACCCTTCCCAGAAACAGAGGATGAGGTGGGAGACGCAAAAGATGCCCCCAGACTCAATCGACAAGTTGAAAATTCCCTTCATCATACTGGTTATGAGATAAAGTATAACCTCTTTAAGTATCGTTATACATAAGCACATTTACCTCTCATGGTTGTGAAGATTACAGTGTTTTGCATAATATATGGTTGCCGTTATCATTATCACCAGTTCCTTAATGAGGAAGAATCAGAATGACAGCGCAACGTCCTTCCATAGTGTTTCTAATTCTTTGCCTTTATAGTTAAGTTAATGTAAAATAAAGTGTAATTTTTACTACAGTGTTTCCTGAAAGTGCAATACCAAGCTAAGAGGCAACCCTAAAAGACTGCTGTATGGGAAGGGAATACGGAAGTATTCCCACACATGGGAGCTCAAGTTTGTCTTTCAGTGCTTGAGTATATAGTTAAGTCACCAAGTCATTTATGATTAGACTTGCGTCAGGCAGTGTACTATGCTCATTCAACCCATAAGGTTTTGGACAATCATCTGTCCTCTGGTTAAAATCTTTAATGGTAAGGCATTCAGAAGAGCATTCTTGAGTTAACATTCAACCAAGGCATTGAATGAATGTTGTTTCCAGTTTTCAAGGCAGTCAGTAAAGTAAGTACGCCTAAATAGGCTTTTCAGAGTTATTTTCAGAACAGAGAAAGAGCTGCCTTGCCTAGCTTCCCCAATGCCCTGCCCTGCTACTCCTGACTCTTGCTAGGTTTCCTGCTCAGGAGGGGCAGAGAAAGGGTAAAATCTGGGCAGAAAACATTACCAAGAAAGAAAGTCAGTGCTGCAAGCTCTTGCAGACAGCCGAGTTCCACCTTCCACTGCACTGCCCAGCAAAGTGAAGCAGGGAGAGGGTAGGGACTCGCCGAAAGCTAGACACAGTCAATGACAGACCCAGGACGGGAAAGTCCGATCGAGTTTGAGACAATGTACTCTGGGCGTCAGTCCCAGCGCAAGGTTGCTCCAGCTCTTCCAGCTCTTCCCAAGCACTAGGCCCATCTGACCCCGCGCTGATCTCCGGGCGGGCTGTGTTTCGCGCAGCTGGCACAAACCGTGACGAGAGCCCTGCGGCAAGGCACAAGTGGCCTTCTCCTCTGCCAGGGTAAATAAAGGTGAGTACCAACTCCCCGAGGCCGAGCAGCCGCCTCTCACTGCGCCAGGCCTGAAAGCCAGCGGCTGGGCAAACCTACTCATCGCACCCACCCAGAACACCCCTTCGCCGATCTACAGGGCGGAACCCACCTGTGCCGGAGGTCGCGACTCCCAAATCAGCAAAGCGGGAGGAACTGCAAGCAAAGAGAACCTCGGAAGGCAGCCCTGCGCCCGCCTTTTGCTTTTTGCCCTGAAACTGTCGGCTCCGCGCTCCCCTCCCCCAGCGCGCTCGGACCCAGCGCCTAGCCTGGAGGCCCCGCCCCGCCCCTTCCGGCCATGCAGGGTGGGGGCCTCGCGCGCCTGGGACCGAGCGGGCTGCGGATCGTGCGAGAGCCTCTGATGCAACAGGGCTGAGCTGGGCCGCTCTGGTTGATTGCCTTCATTTAGCAGATTTGGAACCACAGGCGCAGACCGGAGGATAGATAGACCTATAAAAGTATGCGTGTAAAACCTAGGTCGCCTTGCTTGCCGTTTCAGGACTCCTCCCACAACGCTCCTATTTATGGTGGTTTATCGAGGGTCGCCGGAGCTTAAATTCTTCCAATATCCCTCCACCACTTTCTTGAACTTAAATCGCATACCACTCCACTGCTGGACTCCCACCAACTTACTTGAGCACCTTGAATCCAAGGTCCAGGTACAGTGTTAAGTACATTGAGTGCTAGAATGGAACGAGCCGTTAAGAATTCATATCTTATGCGCGTAAAAATTGAAGAACAGTACATATTACAAAGAAGGACAAAAAAATTCACTGAAATAGTATGTGCAATGGAAATTCAGGGCAAAGGGAAAAAATTGAGAGCAACAACACATAACAAATGTAATGTATAGACTTTCATGGGAAAGCGAGCAGTATTGTAGTTATTGGAGATTAAAACTGTTACTCAAAAGGGTAATAAAAAGGAAAGATTTGTAGAAGTCAGCATCAACAAAAGAAAAAAAAAACCTTCGTACTTTTACCCTGGAATTCTTGCTGCCAGACGCTTTACCCCTATTTGTCTATTTGGAAAATTGATCCTTTTTCGTGGGTCCAATATGACAAATGTATCCAGCACAGGCCTCAAGTATACCACTTATCGTTTTGGATTATAATTTCTCTCTTTGCATGCCTGTGTCCCCCAATGAGCACGTACCTTCTTGAGAGCAGAAAATTCATATTTTTCAAATTTATATTCCAAGTCCCTAGCCCAGACCTAACAAATATTGTGTTTAGTGAATATTTGTTTAGAATTGTGTAAACCAGTGAGTAGAAAGAAAAAAGGCTATAGCTAGGATGTGAATTAATATACAGAGGAATAACTGAATAAAGTGAGGTGATAGACTCAGACTGGTACTCATTCAGGCAGCAAACATTAGTGAATGTCTACCGAACCCCAGGTGCAGTACTAAGCACTGGGTGTAAAATGGTAAAAAAAAAACAAAGCAAAACAAAACAAAACAGATAGAGTTCATGCCCTTATCGAGTTTAAGAACAAATAGGAATTGGCCAAGCAACAGGAAAAGGAACATCCCAGGTGGAGGGTATGGTATGACCATACCCCACCGGTATGGTCAAAGGTCCTGTAGTAGGAAAGAACATGACAGTAGCAATTAGAGTGATAAGATCAATAAAGGTAAGGTGAAATCAACAGAAAGTACTCAGAAAGAGGCAAGAGGTTGATAGATAAAGCCTGTTTAAGAGTCGGAAAAAGAAGCCAGTTGCCTTAATAATAGTAACCAACATTTATTAAATGTGTGCTATATGCCAAATGCTGAGCTAAGTGTTTTATGACAAACACTTAAGATAAATATTACTGTTATCCCTGATTTAAGGATAAGGAAACTGGGGCACAGAGAAGTTAAGCAATTTCACCAGGATCACACAGTAGTTAAGTGTCAGGGCTGAGATTCAAACCTAGGTAATCTGGCTCCAGATTGGAGGGCAAGAACTGTAATAAAAAATACAAGTAAAAACTACAAAGAATTCTTTCACAAAATATGTTCATTGTTCTCAGATATTTGGCATCTATCAGAAACAATACTAAGAGCTTCAAGAAACAGTATCCTGGACCCAAATATTAATGCTCTAGACTTAAGACTTTGGCACAGACGTTGGTTGGTATTGGCAGTGGTGGTGGTGCCTTTGGTAGGTGATACCATTAAGCAGCAATGATCTTAACATTAGGCATCAGCAGCAAGCCAGAGCACAGGAAATAGAAAATAGTTGACATGAGTGCTCTTTTCTGGAGCACATATGAAATCTTGGGCAAAGGACTTCAATTCTTTAACCCTCAATTTCCTAATTCACAAATGAGCATAATAATAGTATCTATATTACAGGTTTGTGGTGATGAAATGAGACAATATGTGTAAAGTACCTGGCCATATCTGACACACAGTAAATGCTCTATGAGTATTAGGTGCTATGATGGTGATGCATTTTAGTGACGGGAGGGGAGGCATGACCAACCAGGGAAGGTGTGGTTCAGGTACAGTTTGGGGAAGGTGATATGGCATATCAGAAAAATATTGAATAGGTAGTGAAACAAAAGTTTATTTCCTCCTCTTTGCATCAATTAAATCATTCCCCCTCTGTTATAATTGCTTACTTGTTGGTTTCCCTTATTATGATTTGTGTGTGTTTGTGTGAAGAAGCTAACATAGTGTCTAGGACAGAGTGGGAACTTAAAGAACATTTGTTGAATGAATGAGTTAATGTCTGAGTAAAAAGCAATAGGTATAAATGTGCTACAAAATAAGACAAGAAAAAAACCAATGATATGATCTGGGTCCTTTTATGTTTTAGCCACTCTGGCCTACCTTCCTTTATGTTACTGAAGTCACCAGGCTTGTTCCTGCTCTGATTCCAAAAATATAATCTGCTCATTTATTTGTCTCCACTTGTACTGCTAATACTTAAGGCCAAGTGTTGGCAATTTTTTTTAGAAAAAGGTCAGGCAGTAAATATTTTACGTTTGCGGGGCACATGCAGTCTGTCTGCCACTATTCAAATCCATGTTCATTGAGCAAAAGTAGTCACAGACAATATTTAGATGATGAGTGTGGATATGTTCTAATTAAACTTTATTTACGGAAATAGACAGGAGGCAGAATTAGGCCTGTGGGCTCTAATTTGACAATCCGTGCTCTAGACTAAATTACCACCATCTCTTGCATGGGCCATTGTATAAGAAAGATATGTGGGAGCCACCGTCTCTGGCCAACATCTACATCTTGGTTTTATCAGCATCTTAGTGAAACTTTCATGCTCTCTAATCCTGTTCATAACCTTAAGAGTTGTTGAAAAGTGATTCAAAGTGTGTATTGTAATTTTGAATTTTTATTCGTCAAAATGGTCTTTAAAAGAACCAACTACTAGTGATCTTTGAAAGGTTAAAAAATAAAGAAAAGAAAGAAAGAAAATGAACATTCATAATAAAAGTAACTTTTATTATGTAACTAAAAGTGACTTTAGCCAGAAAATAAATATTCTGTACACAGTGCAATGTTGAATTTGGCTGAGGCTTTGGTCTATGACAACAATTCTACTATACACTCTATACAGAAACAAATAAGTGCTAAAACTTTTCAGAAGAAATCGTCTAGGCCATGCAAAATTTCCCTCATCTACTGATGGATAAAAATTTGGTAAAACCTGACAAGTGTATTAATTTTGTATATGAGGATATGAACAGGATATGGACATTTCTGACTCTCAACAGAAATATGATTCAGCACAAATTTAGTAGCCTGTACAATGTTTACACTGAAGAGGCATTTCATTAGTTTAAATTGACAGAAACCTACCTGAAACTAACTTAAGTGAAAGAGAAATTTATGGAAAGGTAATGGGGTGTCTCACAAAATCCTAGGAGTGGAGCAATCAGAACTTGGAAAGAACAAGGTACAGTTAAGCCTCAAGAATGGTCAAAACCAAGGATTCAAATGCCATCAAGACTCTATCATTCTTTAATCTCTATTCTTCCTCATACATTTATTTGTGAGCTCTCTCCCTCTCTCTTCCTCTCTCTTTCTCTCCCTTTCTCTCCCTCTCTCCCCCTCTCTCCAAATCTCCTTTTGTTTCTTAGGTCCATGCAACAGGAAATATGGTTACTGACACCTTCCTAAATTTTCATCTTACGGCTTCAACCACTGGAGAACACTATGCCAGGTTGGATCATCTGAAAAGCAAGTTGGCATCTAGAGATTTATTGTGGGTAAAGATTAGGAAGATAAAGAGGAAGAGCAGGAGTGGGCAGGGGGAGACTTCAGGCCACAACATAGGTCTGACGCTTGTTAAAGGATAGGAAATGAAGGAGGAATGGGTAGGAAGTGCCTGAGATTGCAGTGCAACTCTACGGAAGTAACAGCCAGTCCAACTGGGGAATCCAGAGCAAAGGTTGCTAATTAGATGAATCCCGTATTGGACAGAAATGGCCCTAGTATCACTCCTGCGCTCAGAAAATGGCTGGAGATGCTGGGATGGGAATGGCCTTGGATCAAATGATGCAAAAATATCCTAATAGTGTTAGAGTTGGAGGCTGTTGGGTGACTACATTCCTCACAGTAGGTTTCTTCTTGAAAGAAAATCTGCAAGGCACCTCCAGGGCTGCCACAGACACTGTGGTCCCATATCCATAAATCTGAGGGAGGGATATTCATCAGCCAAGTTTAAGTCTGGTGCCTATGCAGAACCAATCAACTGTAGCTAAGTGAGTGATGTCACATTATATTAAAGGACAGTTTTCAAGAGTGAGCAATCATCCCAGTTTGGCTAGGACTGAGAGATTCCCTGGGATGTGAGACTTTGCTAAAACGAGGATGGCTGGTTATCCCAGAGGTGCCCATCTTAATAGGGATGGGAGGGGCACTTAAGACCATCCTATAGGTTGTATACTGTACAAACCATTGCATTTTACTGCATTTTATGGAGGAAATTCTACATTATAATGCTTTTATTGGATTAGGGGAATTTATGAAAGTCTAAGAATTAATCCTTTGAAAATGCCAAAGGTGTCATACTTTATTTCATATCATGCTCAGTCTGCTGTGCATTTATACATGCTTCCTCCATCTAGAAAGCTTCTCTCACTGAAACCTCTCTCCCTTTACCCCTCATACCACCGTTAGAAATGCCTCCTGCCCATTGCTTTGCTTTCTATAAGGAAGGATTCCTCTAAATGAAGATTAAATCACGTAATGAATGCTGAGCACCTATTTAGAGCGTAGCATAAAGTGGTGGCTTGCATCAGTCACAGCTCTTAGTTGCATGCAAAAAAAGCTGAGTCTGGATGATTTCAGCAGGAAAAACGTTTAATAAACCTATACTGTGAATGGCACTAGCCTAGCACTCCTGCTGTTACAAAAAATGGTTAAACTGCATAAGACATGTAAGGAAGCTATTTACAGTTACTGTACAATACTCAGCACAGTGACTGTGATCCACAGAAAAGAAACTCACAGTGTAAGCCCTCAGAGTCACGTGAGCTCTTGGCCTGTTGACAATTTCCTGACCCCAACACGGAGAGCTGGGATTCCCAGCTGAGTTTGGCAGTCTCACTGAGCTCAGGAGGCAAAGCTGTGCAGATATTGGAATGAGCGAACATATGTCTTGGGGCTCTCAGCAAATCTTTTTTTTTTTTTTTTTTTTGCGGTACGCGGGCCTCTCACTGCTGTGGCCTCTCCCGTTGCGGAGCACAGGCTCCGGACGCGCAGGCTCAGCGGCCATGGCTCACGGGCCCAGCCGCTCCGCGGCATGTGGGATCCTCCCAGATCAGGACACGAACCCGTGTCCCCTGCATCGGCAGGCGGACTCTCAACCACTGCGCCACCGGGGAAGCCCAGCAAATCTTTAAAAAGAGTGAAAAGGTCATAGAACTTATCGTTCTTGGTTCCAAGACTTACTGTAAAGCTACACTTATCAAAACAGTGTGATACTGGAGTAAGAAATGACAAATAAATCAGTGGAAAAAATTAGAATCCAGTAATAGACCTACACATATATCGTTATTTATTTATTTTATTTTTGGTTTGTTCAATCATTCACCCATCAAAGAACATTTGGGCTGTTTTCAGTATTTTTGTATTGTGGATAAAGCTGCTATGAACATTCATGTACAGGTGTCTGTGTGCACACAAGTTTTAACTTTTCTGGACTAAATGCCTATGAATACAATTACTGGATTATATGCTAGTTACATGTTTAATATTTTAAGAAACTACCAAACAGTTTTCCAGAGTGGCTATGCCATTTTACATTCCCACCAGCAATGTATGAGAGATCCAGTTTCTGTGCACCCTTTCCAGCATTTTGTGTTGTCAATATTTTTTATTTCAGCTGTTCTGATAGGTCTATGGTAATATTTCATTGTGGTTTTAATTTGCATTTCCCTGCTGATTAATGATGGTGAACAAATTTTCATATGCTTATCAGCTACTTGTATATCATCTTCAGTGAAATGTGTCTTCATGTATTATTTTGCCCAGTTTTTGCTTGGATTATTTCTTATGGTTGAGTTTTGAGAGATCTTTATGTATTTAAGATACTAATCCTTTGTTGGATATGTGGTTTTTTCTCTTTCTCTGTTGCTTCTCTTTTCTTTCATCCTCCTAAGTATTCCATACAGTAAAAGTTCTGAATTTTGATCAGGTCCAATTTATCAATGTTTCTTTTATTGCCTATGCTTTAGGTGTTGAGTCTAAGGACTCTTTGCCCAAACCTATATCCCAAATAACTTTCTCAGTTTTTTCTAAAAGTTTTATAGTTTTGTGTTCTGTATTTAAGTCCACAATCCATTTTGAGTGATCCTTTGTAAAGTGTGAGACTTAGGTTGAGGTTTATACTTTTGCCTCTGGATGTCCAGTTGCTCCAGGACAATTGCTTGAAAGGTTATCCTTACTCCATTGAATTGATTTTGCACCTTTGTCAAAAATTATTTGGATATATTTATTTGCGTGGGTCTATTTTTGACTATTTTTTAAATAAATAAATTTATTTATTTATGGCTGCATTGGGTCTTTGTTGCTGTGCACAGGCTTTGTCTAGTTGCGGCGAGCAGGGGCTACTCTTTTGTTGTGGTATGTGAGCTTCTCATTGTGGTGGCTTCTCTTGTTGTGGTGTGTGGGCTCTAGGCATGTGGGCTCAGTAGTTGTGGCTCATGGGCTCTAGAGTGCAGGCTCAGTAGTTGTGGTGCATGGGCTTAGTTGCTCCGTGGCATATGGGATCTTCCAAGACCAGGGCTTGAACCCATGTCCCCTGCATTGGCAGGCAGATTCTCAACCATTGCACCACCAGGGAAGCCCTATTTTTGACTTTTTAATTCAGTTCCATTTATCTAGGTGTCTGTTCTTCTGCCAATACCACACTGCCTTGATTACTTCAGTTACTTTTATCTAAAGTCACCAATGCCATTAAATAGGAAAGGAAGTCTCATAAACCATTGAATATTGAATAAAATGAAGCTCAAACTTTACCTCATACCACACACAAAATTTAATTTAGGATGAATCATAGACATAAACATAAATGCTAAAACTATGAAGCTGAAAGAAGAAAACATGGGACAATATCTTCATGATCTTGGTTTAGGATGATAGAAAACAGAAAAAATCATTAACTATAAAAGAAAATTGATAAATTGAACTTCATCAACATTAAAAACTTCTGTAATCAATGACATTGTTATAAACATGAAAATATAAACCATGGACTGGAAGAGAAAATAGAAAAATCATTAACCATAAAAGAAAATTGATAAATTGAACTTCATCAACATTAAAAACTTCTGCAATCAAAGACATTGTTATAAAAATGAAAATGTAAACCATGGACTGGAAGAGAAAATAGTCACAATACATATACCTTACAAAGGTTAGGTATCTAGAATACACAAAGAACTCTTTGAAAGATAAAGCACAAACAAGCCCAATTAGAAATAGACAAAAGACTTCAATGTGTACTTAACAAAAGAAGATACATGAATGGCCAATAAACACATGAAAATATGCTCAATATCATTTACTCTTTAGATGAAGAGGAAAAATCACAAAGACAAAACACTTCACACCAATACAAATATATAAAATTTAAAAGAATGATACCATCAAATGTTGGTGAGAATGTGGAGAAATTTGAATTCTCATACCTTGTTGATGGCAAAATAAACTGGCACAATTGCTTTGGAAAATTATTTAGTAGATTCTTCTAAAGTTAAAAATACACTTTCCCTATGACTCAGTAATCCCACTTCTAGTTATTTACCTGAGAGAAATGAGAATACAAATTCATAGAGCATTTTATACACAAATGTTTGTAGCAGCTTTATTTGTAATAACTCCAAACTGTAAACAATCCAAATGTCCATCAATAGGCAAATGTATAAACAAACTGTACATCCATAAAATGGAATACTACTCACTATAAAAAAGAAATAAATTACAAGTGACAAACATGGATCAATCTCCAAGACATTATGCCTTGCTTCTATTTTTAAATGAACTACTTATTTTGGAACACTTTTACATTTACAGAAAAACTGCAGAGTGCAGAAATTTCCCATATAACCACCGCCCAACTTCCCCTCATGTTAACATCTTACGAAGCCATGGTACATTTGTCAAAACTGAGAAAAAACTATCAATTAAATGCCAACTATTTGTATTTCAAAAAGAAACATTATGCTGAGCTAATGAAGCTAGACACAAAAGAATACATACTATGACTCAATTTATAGGGAATTCTAGAAAATACAGAACTAAGGTATGGTGATTGAAAGCAGAATAATGATTGCCTGGGGCAGAGAGAATGTGGGTTTACTGAAAAGAGGAATGAGGGAATCCTTTGGAGTGATGGTCATGTTCTATATCTTGATCGGGATGTTAGTTAACACAGTGTATACATTTGTCAAAACTCACTGACCTGTACAGTTAAGATTTGTATATTTAACTGTGTATAAATTATAATTGATAAAAATTAAGTTGGAAGAAAGGATATTTAGTAGCTGACAGAATCGCTGTAAGGCATGGAGAATCAGATAGAGAGCTAAGTTTCCAAGTTCAACAACCAAGAATTCACTGCACAACTGGTGTGATGAGGAAACCACTATTCATACCACTGCTACTTCTGCATTACTGTAGTCACTTCTATGCCGGAAACTCAATCTGGCAACTATTATGGCTGCTCACAGAGAGAGCATGAAAGAACAACTAAATTTTCTGATCAAACTCTGTCACAATCATTATGGTCAGTTTACTTATTCTCTTTACGTGATTCTAAATAGTTTTAAACCATTGTTTTAGAAGACATATTCCATGCACGTCCTGTATTATAAATGACTTTAAATCCATTTTGGATTTACACCAAGAAATGCATAAAACAATGAAAAAGTATATTTTAGTCACCTCATCATATTAATTTTTCTCTTATTAGCTATTTCTTTCTAGTCTTACTGCTGGTGAGGCAAATCCTCTGGGCTCTGGAGTCTGACAAATCTTAGATTTTATCCTGGTCCCCTTGCATTGTCCACCCTAACCCTTATTTGCACCCACTCTACCACTCCCCCACTTCCATGAGTCTCCTTTTCCTTAAATTAAACATTCCCTGTGGTTCAACTATTTCTCATAAATTGTATCTTTGGGAGTCTGGAGGCCAAGTTCCCAAATGATGTCCTCTCCACTAAGGGAGTCAGGATGATATCAGCCAACGTCCCTTCCTTCCGGTATGGTCAAAGATCTATTTGGGCTTCACAGGGTACTACCAGTAGTGCTGGGCCTAAATTCTTCAGTATGACTGACCTCCTGGGCAAGAGACTCAGGGTCTCTGGGACTCCAGAGCCTCCCAAGGCATTCAGGGTGCTCCTCATCTATACCCCATCGTACCCCACAACAGCTATACATCTAATAGAGGGACTTCTGCAGCAGAGCTGTACAAGAGACCCCTGCACTGCCCCTACTCTGCCTATACTTTTACTACAAACTCTCAGCAGCCAAAGGCCACCCCCAAAGTACAGGCTGGGTGATAGCTGGCTTCTCCAGGGTATAGGGGCACCCCCTCCAGCTTTGAGGCAGTTTTTATTTTTAAAAAGTTTTATTAATGGAAAATTTCAAATCTATATCAAAGTAGAGAGAATGGCATAATGATCCCCATATACATATCACCCAGCCTCAACTATTCAATTCATGGCAAGTTGTGTTTCATCTAGATTATTTTGAAGCAAGTCCCTTATATTTTATCATTTCATTGGTAAATCTTTAACTTTGTAGTTATAAAAGGACTTTTAAAAATTTGACAGAACCATAATACCTTTATCACACCAAACAGTATTTCCTTAATATCATCAAATATTCAGTTGGTATCCTAATTTCCAACTGTCTCATACATGTGGTAAATGTTTTCTCTTTTTCAGTTTGTTTGACTCAGACCCCAGTAAGGTCCAGAAATTGAAACTGGTAAGTTTATTTTTTAAATCTCTTTGAATATAGATTTCTACTTTATCGCTCTGTTTTACTTTTTCTTGCCATTTGTTTGTTGAAGGAGTGTTTATCTGTAGTTTCCCAGAGTCTTAATTTTGCGGATTATTTATGGGCATGTTTTTAAATAGATTTATTGAGATATAATTCACATACCATGCAATTCACACATTTAAAGTGTACAATTCAGTCACATTTACTATATTCACAGAATTGTGTATTTGTCATCACAATCAAGTTTAGAACATTTTCATCATGTTCCAAAGAAACCCTGCACACCTTAGCCATGATCTTCCACTGCCCCTGCCACTGGCAACCGCTAATTTACTTTCTATCTATATAGATTTTCCTGTTCTGAACATTTCATGTAAATTGAATCATACAATGTGTGTTCCTTTGTGACTGGATTCTTTCACTCAGCCTAATATTTTCAAATTCGATTCATGTTGTAGCATGTGTCAACACTTCATTTCTTTATATGACTGAATAATAGTCTATTGCATGAATACACTACATTTTGTTTATCCATTTATCAGTTGATGGACAATTTTATTGTTTCCGCTTTTTGGCTCTTGTGAATAATGCTGCTATGGACATGTGCGTACAAGTTTTTGTGTGGAATTATGTTCTCATTTATCTAATAGTAGAGTGGCAGGGTCATATGGTAACACCGTTTAACCATTTGAGTAACTGCCAGAGTGTTTTCCACAACAGCTGCAACATTTTATATTCTCACTAGCAGTGTATGAGGGTTCCAATTTGTCTGCATCTGTGCCAATGCCTGGGGTTTTTTTTAAATTGTTGTTGTTTGTTTGTCTTTAATTATAACCATCCTAGTGTTAAGTGGTATCATATTGTGGTTTGGGTTTACAGGTCCCTACGGACTAATGATTTTGAAATATTTTATGTGCTTTTGGACATTTGTATATCTTCTTTTGAGAAATTTCTATTCACATCCTTTGTCCATTTTGAAATTGGGTTATTTGTCACTTTATTATTGAGTTGTAAGAATACTTTACACATTCTGGATACAAGACCTTAGAAGGCATATGATTTGCAAAAATATTCTCCCATTCTGTGAGTAGTCTTTTCACTGTCTTTTTTTAATTTAATTTTTCTTTTATATTGGAATATAGTTGATTCACAATGTTGTATTAGTTTTAGGTGTACATAAAAGTGATTCAGTTATGTATATATCCATTCTTTTTCAGATTATTTTCCCATATAGGTATTACAGAATACTGAGTAGAGTTCCCTGTGCTATACAGTAGGCCCTTGTTGATTATCTATTTTACATATAGAAGTGTGTACATGTCAATCCCAAACTCCTAATTTATCCCTCACTGCCACATTTCTCCTTTGGTAACCATAAGTTTGTTTTCTATGTCTGTGAGTCTGTTTCTCTTTTGTAAATAAGTTCATTTGCATCATGTTTTTTTAAGATTCCACATATAAGTGATATCATATGATATTTCTCTTTCTCTGTCAGACTTCACTTAGTATGTAAGTTCTAAGTCCATCCATGTGCCTGCAAACGGCCTTATTTCATTATTTTTAATGGCTGAGTAATATTCCACTGTATATATGTACCACATCCTCTTTATCCATGCCTCTGGCGTTGGACATTTAGGTTGCTTCCAAGTCTTGGCTATTGTAAATAGTGCTGCAATGAACATTGGGGTGCATGTATCTTTTTTTCTAATATAAATTTATTTATTTATTTATTTAATTTTGGCTGCGTTGGGTCTTTTTTTTTTACATCTTTATTGGCGTATAATTGCTTTACAAT
>NW_020175097.1:1734-2137 GCF_003031525.2 Neophocaena asiaeorientalis asiaeorientalis | reverse complement strand
TAGGTCTGTGTCTTTATTCCCGTCTTGCCCCTAGGTTCTTCATAACATATTTTTTTTGTAGAGTCCATATATATGTGTTAGCATACAGTATTTGTCTTTCTCTTTCTGACATACTTCACTCTGTATGACAGACTCTAGGTCCATCCACCTCACTACAAATAACTTGATTTCATTTAGTTTTATGGCTGAGTAATATTCATTGTATACATGTGCCACATCTTCTTTATCCATTCATCTGATGATGGACACTTAGGTTGTTTCCATCTCCTGGCTATTGTAAATAGAGCTGCAATGAACATTTTGGTACATGACTCTTTTGAATTATGGTTTTCTCAGGGTATATGCCCAGTAGTGGGATTGCTCTGTCATATGGTAGTTCTATGTGTAGTTTTTAAGGAACCTC
>NW_020175097.1:0-1695 GCF_003031525.2 Neophocaena asiaeorientalis asiaeorientalis | reverse complement strand
GAAGCCCGAGCCTCAGCTCCCAGCCCCGCCTGCCCTGGTGGGTGAGAAGACAAGCCTCTCAGGCTGGTGAGTGACAGCACCGATCCTCTGTGCGCAAATCTCTCTGCTCAGCCCTCCGCACCCCTGTTGCTGCGCTCTCCTCCATGGCTCCGGAGCTCCCCCCTCTGCCACCCACCGTCTCCACCCGTGAAGGGGCCTCCTAGTGTATGGAAACCTTTCCTCCTTCATGGCTCCCTCCCACTGGTGCAGGTCCTGTCCCTATTCTTTTGTCTCTGTTTATTCTTTTTTCTTTTGCCCTACCCAGGTATGTGGGGAGTTTCTTGCCTTGTGGAAGGTCTGAGGTCTTCTGCCAGCATTCAGTGGGTGTTCTATAGGAGCAGTTCCACGTGTAGATGTATTTCCGATGTATCTGTGGGGAGGAAGGTGATCTCTACATCTTACTCTTCCGCCATCTTCCCTCTCTCTTCCTCATTGTAGTCTACTTTTTCTTTTGATCTTTATGATTTCTTTCCTTCTACTAACTTTGGGTGTTGTTTGTTCCTCTTTCTGTAGTTGCTTTAGGTGTAAGGTTAGGTTGTTTATTTGTGATTTTTCTTGTTTCCTGAGGTAAGATTGTATTTCTATAAACTTCCCTCTTAGAACTGCTTTTGCTGCATCCCATAGGTTTTGGATTGTTATGATTTTGTTGTCATTTGTCTTTAGGTAATTTTTGATTTTCTCTTTGAGTTCTTCAGTGATCCATTGGTTGTTTGGTAACATATTATTTAGGCTCCACGTGTTTGTGATTTTTAGTTTTGTTTTCTGGCAGCTGAGTTCTAATCTCATAGCGTTGTGATTGGAAAATGTGCTTGGTATGATTTCAATTTTCTTAAATTTACTGAGGCTTGCTTTGTGGCCCAGCATGTGATCTATCCTGGAGAATGTTCCATGTGCACTTGAGAAGAATGTGTATACTGCTGCTTTCAGATGGAATGTTCTATAAACATCAGTTAAGTCAATCTGCTTTAATGTGTCATTTAAGGCCTGTGTTTCCTTATTTATCTTCTGCCTGAATGATCTGTCCATTGATGTAAGTGGGATGTTAAAGTTTCCCACTATTATTGTGTTACTGTCGATTTCTCTTTATATGGCTGTTAGCATTTGCCTTATATCTTGAGGTGCTCCTATGTTAGGTGCATATATTTTTACAATTTTTATATCGACTTCTTGGTTTGATCCTTTGATCATTATGTAATGTCCTTCTTTGTCTCTTGTAACAGTCTTTATTTTAACGTCTATTTTGTCTGATATGAGTATTGCTATTCCTGCTTTGATTTCCATTTTCATGGAATACCTTTTTCCATCTCCTAACTTTCAGTCTGTATGTTTCCCTAGATCTGAAGTGGATCTCTTGTAGAGAGCATATATACAGGTCTTATTTTGTATCCATTCAGCCCATCTATGTCATTTGGTTGGAGCATTTAAACCATTTACATTTAAGGTAATTATCAATATGTACGTTCTTACTGTCATTTTGTTAATTGCTTTGGATTTGTTTTTGTAGATCTTTTTTCTTCCCATCCTCTTTTATTTTCTTCCCTTGTGTTTTGATCTATATTTAGTGTTGTGTTTGGATTGCTTTTCTTTTTTGTGTGTATCTATTGTAGGCTTTGGTTTGTGCTTCCCATGAGATTTTTTTTTTTTTTTTTTTTTTTT
>NW_020175096.1:172053-189659 GCF_003031525.2 Neophocaena asiaeorientalis asiaeorientalis | reverse complement strand
GGCTGCCAAACGAGGTCTGTGATCAAAAGCAGTGTCAGGGCAGGCCAGGGTCAGACACCAGACACAGGTCAACACACGGGAAAACATCACATGTGGGACGACGTGAGCCCACGAGTCGAGCCTGGAAAGATCTTGGAGAGTAACGTCGGTTTGCTGTTGGCATGAACGCGAGGCCTGGGACCTAGGCTGGCCTCCCACTGAAGACAACCTCTGAGAAGAGAGGTGTTTTGAAGGCCCAGGCTCCCCTGGTCCCCGAGTCTGACAGGTCCTGCAGTCATGTGGCTCTGACTCTTCAGAACAGGACTTGGGGCCCCAAATTAGAATTTTAAAATGAGGGACCTTCTAGTAACCTCTAATACATCCTTTCCGAAAGCATAAATTGCACAGTGGCGGCTTCCAGACCTAATCGGGATGGCATTTGTTAGTCCTACACATCATGTGGCTATGACTCTTTATTTTTTTTTTTATTGGAATATAGTTGATTTACAATGTTGTGTTAGTTTCAGGGGTACTGCAGAGTGAATCAGTTATACGTATACATATATCCACTTTTTTTTAGATTCTTTTCCTATATAGGTCACTACAGAGTATTGAGTCGAGTTCCCTGTGCTATTCAGTAGTTCCTTATTCGTTATCTTTTTTTTAAATTGGAGTATAATTGCTTTCCAATGGTGTGTTAGTTTCTGCTTTATAACAAAGTGAATCAGTTATACATATACATATGTTCCCATATCTCCCCCCTCTTGTGTCTCCCTCCCTCCCACCCTCCCTATCCCACCCCTCTAGGTGGTCACAAAGCACCGAGGTGATCTCCCTGTGCTATGCGGCTGCTTCCCACTAGCTATGTATTTTACAGTTATCCTTTTTAATTAATTTTTTTGAGGGGTATAGTTGATTTACAGTGTTGTATTAGTTTCAGATGTAGAGCAAGGCAAGTCAGTTATACATATACACATATCCACTCTTTTTTAGGTTCTGTTCCCATATAGGTCATTACAGAGTATTGAATAGAGTTCCCTGTGCTATACAGTAGGTTCTTAGTTATCTACTTTATATATAGTAGTGTATATATGTCAATACCATCTCCCAGTTTCTCTGCCGCCTTTCTCTGCTGCTAACCATAGGATTGTTTTATACATCTATGACTCTATTTCTGTTTTGTAAGTAAGTTCATTTGTACCATTTGGTTTTAGATTCCACATAGAAGCAATATCATATATTTGTCTTTCTCTGACTTCACTCAGTATGACAATCTCTAGGTCCATCCATGTTGCTACAAATGGCATTATTTCATTCTTTTTTATGGCTGAGTAATATTCCATTGTATACGTGTACCACATCTTTTTCCACTCCTCTGTCGATGGACATTTAGGCTGCTTCGATGTCTTGGCTATTGTAAATAACACTGCAATGAACACTGAGGTGCATGTTTCTTTTTGAATTATGGATTTTTCTGGAAATATGCCCAGGAGTGGGATTGCTGGATCATATGGTAGTTCTGTATTCAGTTTTCTGTTCTCCATAATGCTTGTACCAATTTACATTCCCACCAACAGTGTAGGAAGTTTCCCTTTTCTCCACATCTTCTCTAGCATCTATCGCTTGTAGAATTTTTGATGATGGCCATTCTGACCAGTTTCAGAGTGGCAGCTTGCATATCTAATTTGGACCACAGATGGGTTTGCTAGTCCTACACAAATGTTTTTAAAGAAAATTAGTTATCTGTTAACATTTAAAAATCAATAACTTTTTATGTGAATAAAGGTCTTGGCGGAGGAGATGTAGTAAGCCTAGTTGAGAATCTAGCAGGAGGCGCATGGGTGCTTGAAGCAGGCAGCATAGGTGAGGACTCACCAGGAAGTTCCTGAGTGGAGGCTGCAGCCACTCTAGGGGAGCTATTGGAGAACGGTGCATGTGTGGAAGGTGCAGCCATTCTGTAAGCTGATGGATTAGAAGATAAATGGGAAGAGGGAGAAACCAGCCTAGAGGAAGATTTGGCAGGAGTTTCATGAGTGACGGAAATATCCATCCTGTGGTAGGACCTAGAAAGCTATGCATGAGTGGAGGGAGCATCTAGCCTCCAGGAGGACTTCTAGGCTATGAGTGAGTAGAGGGAAAGCAGCCTGGTGAAGTGTGCAACAATAAGTGTAGTAGCGGGCGATGTAGCCAACCTAGGAGATGATCCTCCAAGACGTTCTTGAGTGAAGGGTGTAGATAGATACCCTTGGCTAAGGCCTGAGAGGAAGGAGTACTGTAATGGGGAAGACTTGGTAGGACCTAAGCAGTGGATGGAACACCAACCCAAGGGAAAGACACAGAAGGGAGATGCATGGAAAGGTGGAGCATCTAGTCTATGGGAGGAGTGGATGGGAGGTGCATGGGTGAAATAGCCATTCTAGGGGAGGATCATGTAAGACTGTGTAAGCGAAGGATTCAGCCAGCCTCAGGGAGCAGTCAGCAAGAGGTATAAGGGTGGAGAGTACAGAGAAGCTGGCGGGGGGTTCCTGATAGGAAATGTGTGGCTGGTAGGAGCATGCAGCCCAGGGGCTTACTCAGCAGGAGGTTCATGTGTAGCAGGCTGTGATAACTTACTTACTAACTCTTTTTGGTATTCTCTAATTGATGATTTGACATCTTGGAATCATTGGGCTGTGCCAGTGGCCCAAGGTTGTTTACATCTCCACCATCCCAGCGTTTTCATGAGCATGAAGGAATCTTATTACAAACCTTCAACAACAAGCTTCAGCCTGTTTTGCTTCTGGCCCAGTAGCCCAGTAGAGCTACTTCTGACTACTGTAGTGATAAAAGCCCCAGTTCCTCTTTCTCTCTCTCTGCTTCTCCCTGCACATGACCTCATGTGGCCCTGTGTGGCATGTTGGGCCTCCTGTCCACTGGGCAACCTTTTGTAATCAACTGTTCTTTGAAAGGCAGCTGTCTTCATGTTCATAGTTTACCAAATGCGATTAAAACAAATCTTGAGTGTATTTTAAAACGGTTGGTGCAGAGAGCAGGGTAGTGGTGACAGGGGTGACCTGGCCTCTGGGTTTGCTAACTGAATTCATTAGACAGCAAATACTATGTGGGAAGGCACTGGTGGCTGGGGCCAGCTTGTGCTTCAGTGGCCATTGCGTTGTGTTATGTTTGTCTGGTTTTGCTGTGGTTCTCCAGTCTATGTTGTAGCAGAGCCCAAAAAGCTGAGTCCTCCCCGAGCAGCTGTCTAGCTCAGAGTGCTGTGGTCTGGGCAGAGTGGTCTCCAGTTGGTTCCTTAAGTCTTTTAAAGGAGTTTTTATTTATTTATTTTTTTATTGAAGTATAGTTGATTTACAATGTTGTGTTAATTTCCGCTGTACAGCAAAGTGATTCAGTTATATACATATAAACATTCTTTTTTTATATATTCTTTTCCATAATGGTTTATCCCAGGATATTGAATATAGTTCCCTGTGCTGTACAGTAGGACCTTGTTGTTTATCCATTCTATATATAATAGTTTGCATCTGCTAACCCCAAACTCCCAATCCACCCCTCCCCCTTCCCCTTGGCAACCACAAGTCTGTTCTCTATGTCTGTGAGTCAGTTTCTGTTTCATAGATAAGTTCATTTGTGTTATATTTTAGATTCACATGTAATTGATATCATGTGGTATTTGTCTTCCTCTTTCTGACTTACATCACTTAGTATGGTAATCTCTAGTTGTGTCCATGTTGCTGCAAATGGCATTATTTCATTCTTTTTTATGACTGAGTAGTATTCCATTATATATATGTACCACATCTTCTTTATCCATTCCTCTGTCAGTGGACACGTAGGTTATTTCCATGTTTTGGCAATTGTGAATAGTGCTGCTATGAACATAGGGGGTGCATGTATCTTTTTGAATTATAGTTTTGTACAAATATGTGTACAGGAGTGGGATTGCTGGATCATATGGCTACTCTATTTTTAGTGTTTTGAGGAAGCTCTATTCTGTTTTCTATAGTGGCTGCACCAACTTACATTCCCACCAACAGTGTAAGAGGGTTCCCTTAAGTCTTTATGATGCAGCTAATCTGGGCACGGTCCCTAGGAGAGTCTAGGGCAATTAGCTATCGTACTATGTGGAAGTCCTCCCAAAGGAATAAGAAGTGGTTACCGCTCTCCTGGAACAAGTGAATCTGATCCACCAAACCTTCACTAGTGCAGAAGGCCGTAGAGGCTACTCAGCTAAAACCAACTCCCTTCCTCATACATGTGAGGCCCATGGGCCTATCTCTGTGGGTAGCAGGGAACTGCCTAACTAGATATCCTTACACTGAAAGGATCTGGTGACCAGTGATGTGGTCCGTTCTTTCCCCTGAGACCATGGCTCCCTGCAAACATTGCCGTGTCGCTCCCAAACTCCTCTGCTATTGTCTGCTTTGCTGTTATTGTACTTTGTCCCCAGACCCTGTGGATTCTAAGAGTTTGTATCCTTAGAGGCCTTTGGCACAATAGTGAATGAAAAAAACCAGAAGCGTATGGAACATCTTGTCCTGGCACCTCCAGAAACTCCTGCTGATGTGCTCGATTTGATTACTACTTGTGAAATACCACGAGAACACTCTGGAGTGCTGTCAGTGCCGTAGCGTATCAGCACTCTGAGAACTGGTTTTAGAAACAAAGCATAGGAACAGATCAGGCAGTGCCACAATTGCCCTCTTGCAGGCGGACCCCAACACTGTGGAGGTCAGCTGGGATGCCTTAGAACGGGAGGCCGACACCAAACCACTGCTGCAGGTATTTCTGGTAAACACCCAACTGGTAAAAACTGTTGGGAGTGAGCAAGAAATTGTGATGGAGAGTTGAAGTTTCATAAGACTAGAAATACAAACCATCTTAAGGGACTTCGTACAGAGCGTTCAGGAAAAGGGCACATCATGGTTTGTAAGGGTCTTTACTATACGCTGCACACTCGGGCTCATGGTCTAAGAAATGAGGCAGTCAGTGGGAATAGCCTGAGACCCCTAAATACATACTGTACTCAGGGATCCTCTGTCCACTCTGGCTAGACTCGCACCTGTACTCAGCACACCTGTCAAACAGATGAAAGTGCCACTGATCAGCCAGATCAGAAGAGCCCCTAGAAAATCGCTATGTGGAGCAAGCCCCTTCTATTATTACAGTGGGTTTTTATGGCCTGGGAATGGGCTTACCCTAGCATAGCCACCATCACTGCTAAGGCCAGTGATAAATGGCAAATAGTACAGGAGGCCAAAGCATTATTACACAAAATTGGCAGTTGGGCCAGTTTATTATTTTGTAGAAAACCCTGACCCTGCAGATCATAAAGCCATTTCAAACCCAGAGTCTGCCCTCCTTGACCCACAGTCCATGGAACTTTTCCAAGGCCCCTCCCCTCCCACCAAATTATAAACCTGCCTTTGTTTCTCTTATGGCTCAGCCCACACAGTCCAGGAGACCCTAGAGGGAATAGCTATCCCAGTTGACTTGAGAACAACTCACACAACAATTAACAGGTTTTAGTTTATCAGAGCCAGCGCTGGCTTGACCCTCTAGGTCTTTTCTCCCTCTGGGTGGCGACCTCTACTTCCTGTCTCCCTCAGGGACCCCCAGATAAATCTCTCCTTGGGGATCAGTGGGTAATGGTAGTTCACCAAGACCTCATAGCTGGGCAGCCATTTCAAAAAACTCAAACTCTGAAAAGGAGGAGGCATTTCTCTTCTTTTTTTAAAATTTATTTTATTGAAGTATAGTTGATTTCCAGTATTGTATTACTCTCTGCTGTACAGCAAAGTGATTCAGTTAAACATACGTATACATTCTTTTTCGTATTCTTTTCCATTATGGTTTTTTAGTTGAAGTATAGTTGATTTACAATGTTGTGTCAATTTCTGCTGTACAGCAAAGTGACTCAGTTATACACATATAGACATTCTTTTTTTCATATTCTTTTCCATTGTGGTTTATCACAGGATATTGAATATAGTTCCCTGTGCTACACAGTAGGACCTTGTTGTTTATCCATTCTATATATAATAGTTTGCATCTGCTAATCCCAAACTCCCACTTCATCCGTCGCCCACACCTCTTCCCTCCTTGGCAACCACAAGTCTGTTCTCTCTTTGTCTGGTTTTCTTTCATAGACAGGTTCATTTGTGTTATATTTCAGATTCCACATATAAGTGTTATCATATGGTATTTGTCTGTCTTTCTGACTTACTTCACTTAGTGTGACAATCTCTAGGTCCATCCATGTTGCTGCAAATGGCATTCTTTCATTCTTTTTTATGGCTGAGTAATATTCCATTGTGTATATGTACCACATCTGCTTTATCCATTCATCTGTTGATGGACATTTATGTTGCTTCCATGTCTTGGCTATTGTGAATAGTACTGCTGTGAACATAGGGCTGCATGTGTCTTTTTGAATTGTAGTTTTGTCTGGTTATATGCCCAGGAGTAGGATGGCTGGATCATATGGCAACTCTATTTTTAGTTTCTCGAGGAACCTCCCTACTGTTTTCCACAGTGGCTACACCAATGTACATGCCCACCAACAGTGTAGGTGGGTTCCCTTTTCTAAGAAAGGAGGCATCTCTTAATTTAGGACCTTTTCCTAATCCACAGTCAGCTTCTGCGGAGACACCTCGAGGCTCTCAGCTATCATCCTGACAAACCTATCTGTTGGCAACTTGGAGACAGGGGTATCCCTCATGAAAAAAATTGGGGCTAATCCATCTATGAAATCCAACAATTAAAAAACCTGCTAGATATCTTTGGAACTCATACAGGAGGGAGTTCCCTTTGTTGGTTAGGGGAAGTCCCACGCAGCCAGAGGGAGGCAGTGTCAGTTCCTAGTTCTAGGGGCCCTAATGCCCCATGCCCTGCCCTGCCCTTTGACAGTAGCAGTCACCTAATCACCTTCCCTAGGATGACGGCAGCTCCCTGGAGCTTGTCCCACTGCCTGGGGATAATCACACATAAACTACTCTTATGGTCCATTGGATCCCACAAAGTAACCAACCTTTTCTGGCCCTTTTAGATACTGGGGCACAGGTCACAGTTATCCTGGGTAACTCCTCCCTTTTCAAAAACTGTGGTAACTCAGTTAAAATCCAGGGCGTATTATGTCGCCCCATTCAGGGCATATAGGTCCTGCTCAATGTTATGATCAGATCTATCAAATTAACTAAATTCCCAGTGCTAGTTGCCCCTGTCTCCGGTCCATCTAGTCATAGGCATGGGGACACCATTTTGGGAAATCTCTTAAAGTGGAACAAGTCAAAATCGGTAGCACTTGCTGTGGGACTTGCTTGGTGGGAACCTGTGGACTTTCCACCTCCCATTAAGATTGTCAGTACGTCTCAGGATAAGTTACAACAAGGTCCGGCTGGACAGAGGCCCATTACTTCAGATCTTTTTAAAGCTGACGTCGTGGTTCCTACCATCTGTCCTGTTAATAGCCCTGTCTGGCCATAGCTAAAGGCAGACAAATTAGGGTGTAGATTATACCTAACTCTAGATGATCTCCATCTCAGTGCAGTCGTTCTGTCCATCAAGGCACTCTCCCTTTTTTTTTTTTTTTTTTTTTTACCATTATTGAGGTTATTAATGACATGCAGAGTGCACCTGGTCATTTCTTTATAGGGCAGAGAGGAAGCCCAGTGTATCACTGGAGTGGAGGAACTGGGTGGGCAATGTGAAGGGGGCAAAGAAGAACCCTTCACCGTCAGTGTGGTGGAGTTATGACACTGTGTGCACAGGGCCAGGAGGACGACTGGCCGCCCATCAATACATTGGTTTATCCTGGCAGTGAATATGAATGAGGATACCTGCACTATGGGTGCAGTGGAGTAAGAAAGAAGGGAATACATATGAACATTACAAAAAGGAGGAGTCGTGTGCTATCAGTGCCCTGGGGTATCTTGGTAGAAGATGTGATTGGGAAAAAATGGATCTTGCACAGTCAGTGCACTGGTGTAATTAGAGTATGTGAACAGAGCAAAGAACGGAGCTCTGTCCAATGTGCACAGTGTTGTAAGGGAGAGGCGATGTGAACAAGGCAAAGAGGAGGAGCCCTGTCCCAGGAGTCGGAGGAGCCCTGTCCCAGGGGTAGAATGCCAGAAATGGACAAACGATGTGGGCGGGGAAAGAGAAGGCCCATCCTTTCAGGCCAGGGGAGTAACTAGGAAGGCTACTTGACCAGGCTAACAAGGAGGACCCGTGCACCATCAGTGCGTTAATGGCAGATTGTGAACAAGGCGAAGAGAAATTGAACAGTCGATATGAGCAAGGCAGTGAAGACGAGCCCCCGCCCCCCACATCACTGTAGTGATGTACTTGGCCAGGGGATGCAAAAAGGGGAAAGGAAAAGGGGCTTCCATCATCAATTCATTAGAGCAGCTGGACAGAGGATATGAATGTGGCAAGTAGTAGAAGTACTGTCCCATAAATGCAGTGGGTCTCCAGACAAGACATGTAAGTGAGTGGGGTAAACCAGATGTAGTGATGTAACCGGACAGGTGATGTGAAACTGCAAAGAGGTGCTTCCCTGAACCTTTAGAGAACTAGTGCAGCTGGGCAGGAGGAGAAGTGACCAGGACAGTCAGTAGGATCCATGCACCATCAGTGCGGTGGAGTAACTGGCCAAGGGATGTGGACAGGCAAAGAGGAAGAACCCTACTCTATCAGAGCAGTGGGGTGATCGGGAATAGAGGAGGATCCCCAGTCAATCAGTGCAGTGGTGCAGCTTGAGGAGCTTTCTGAAAGGGGCAGAGATGGGAAGCCCCAAACATTGTGGGTACGGCAAGGGGGACACCTACACCGTCAGTTCCTGGATGGAAGAGGTGTACAGGAAGTGAGACACATGCTCATACCATCAATGTGGTGGTGACTCTGAACAGGGAACAGGATCATGGTAAAGAAAACCCAGCATCATCAGTGTGGTGGTATAAATGACAAGGGATGTGAAGGGCACAAGGAGAATTAACCTCCCTTTCTCATCAATACAAAATACAGTGCAGGGCATGCTAACGGGGTCACGAGGAAGAGCTCTGGATCACTGCATTAGTGCAGTGTTGTAAATGGACAGGGTATGTGATTGGGGCAAAGTGAATAGGGCCTGTAGCACCAGAGAGTGTTGCAAGTGTACAGGCGCTGTGAACTCGGCAAAGAGAAGGACCCAGCACCATGTCTCACTAGAGCAGAGGGGGAACGGGCCCAGGGCACAGAGATGTGATCAAGGCATAGAGGAAGAGCCCTGAGCAGTAACCAGTGGTGTGACTTGGCCAAGAATATTAAAGGGGCAGCAGAGCAAACCCCCACCATCAGTGTAGAAGGATAGTTGGACCGGGGATATGATCAGGTGATGTGATGCACTCCTGCACCATCAGTGTGGTGATGTCACTGAGCAGAGTATTCAGGTGGGGTAAAGAGATGGAGCCCTGCCTCAACCATATGCTGCTGTCACTGGCATAACTGACCAGGGTATTCTGTGCAAAGAAGAGTAGCCCAGCACCATAACTATAATAGCTTAAATAATTTGAAAAAAGACAAGCCAAATCAATTGCGGCAACTGGAAACTCTAAACTTTTAAACATATTTACCTGGGGGGTGGTGCTCAAGGAGGAAAGGAGAATAAGTTTGGGGGATGGAGTGGGTTAACCTTAAGGACTGTCAGCCTTTATAACTGTAACAGGCAGTGTGACTGCATGTGTGTAATCACAGAGTCAGATCCATTGAATAATGCACAGCCTCAGGGCTATCTTTGGCCCTTCTGAATCCCTATGGGTGCTATTCTTATGCTCTGGATTGAAAGCTTCATTATTCCTTTCATTACTTATTAAAACTGCACATACCACCCAAATGGAGATTGCTCAATGCAGGTGTGAGGGTGCATGGGAGGGAGGATATTCCAGCTTTCTTATGTCCTGTTTCATTCCTTTGAAAAGCATCATGTCTTTGTGTTGTTGTGTATAACCTGTTAATTAATATATCATTTTTGAGAGTTGCAAGGTAGTTTGCTCTATCATCCAGCCATCAACGGTAAAAGAAAACTGCCTTAGGGTCCAATTTCCTACCACTCTCTCCTGGATTGAATGACGTAAAGGATTGATTATATTGTAATGTATGTCTATGAAGGGAGTTCCTTTTATTCATATTAAAATGAACTAAATCTTTTAGAACCTAAATGAAGAGCTGTCTGGTTTCTTCTTTCTACTATAATGTGATTAGAAGAGTATTTCTTGAAAGTTCGAATTTAGCACAAAATTGATTTCATTTTTTTATCCCAATGATCAGAGCATCAGTGTATGCTTCCTGACCAATTTGTCAATGGCTGCCATGGGGGAAATTTTAGGTGACTCCAATGAATCTTCCAAACGCATGGGAGTTGAACTAGGATACAGCCAAGTGGTGAAGCATCTGGGAAATGGTTAACACAGGTGACCATTCTGAGAGAAAAGACAAAAACATTGCTACGAGCATTAAACATAGGGGTTATTGGTTTTTTGAAACCCTACCTTTTCACTGTACTTAAATATCCAACTTAATGTGTCATTTTTAGAAGAAGAAAATTTTTCATAAAACTCACTTTGGATCCATGGAATTGAGAAAGAAGGGCAGTAGTTAAGACTGATAAGAAATTATCAGTATACAGTAGTTATTAGTGATAAGAAATTATCCAAGGTGTGTAGATTCGCCAGGAGAAATGTAGGAATCTTCCAGTAGTAATTGAATAATCCTTCTGGAGACAGAGAAGGGAGTGCTTTGGATAGCATTCAATTCCATTGTGCTTCTCAAGCAGTTAAGTTGCACTAAGGGTTCCTTCTGTGGCTCCTGTCTACCATTGGCATCTCTCCAAAATTTGTTTGTAGCTCAGAGAGGGAAATGTGGGCCACAGCTTGGGAAAAGTGATCCAAGAGAAGTGATCCAGCTTTTATCCTTTTGATTATTGTGGTTATTGTTATGACATGTATAATATCAAGGTAGTCAAATTTTAAATCGACTTCTTTGATAAATTGCACGTATTTTGCCTTGATTAAGAAATCCTTCCCTAACTTAAAGTCTCAAATACATGTCCAGTGCTGTACTTCTTTAGATTTTTTTTAAAAAATTCATGTTTTAATCTGCCTGTAACTGCTTTATGGGTAAGGTGTAATGATTCTAATTTAATTTTATTCATTTGGGTAATTAATTTCATACAGATAAATAAGTAACCCATGTTCCACTGATTATTCTATCTCTGTCACACGTACAGATCCTGTTTATTTCTGTGTATCTTTCTGTACTCTGTATTCTTTGTTGTCTGATTTTCTGTCCTTTTGCCAAAACGTTACTTTCTTAACCACAATGAATTTTTGTGATATGTTGTAATAATTGAAAGCACGATTCTCTGTCATTGTTCTTTTTTCCCTAAAGTTGTCTTCATTATTATTAGTCTCTTGCTTTTTCAAATAACTTTAAAATGCTATTCATTAAGTTTCATGGAAAAAAGAAACCAATGGGATTTTTACTGGAACTGTCTTAAAAGTATAGATTAATTGAGGGATAGCTGATATCACATATCACAATATGGTGTCTTTTCTAGAATGTGATATATAATTCAAGTTATTAAACTCTTAGAACCTTAAAAATATTTGGTAATTTTATCCATTCAATTTTTATGCACTATTTGTTAAAGTTAATTTATACTTTGTATATTTTTCTGTTGTTAGGAGTTGAATCTTTCCTTCAGCCTTATCAGTAATAAAACAATTACTTTGATTTTTTTTCTCTGTTAGTTTCCTTTGCCTGTCACTAGATTAGTTTCTAACTTGGGTGAAAGGAATAAGTGTGCTATTCATCAGCAACGTAATACCCCAACATCTTGGCTACGTTGGCTGGAAATCTTGAACTGATATTTTGGGGAAGAAAAGATCCATGCTTCTGACACAACCTGGGCAGGGGGTGTCAGGTTTCAAGGCTTTCATAAGTCATGTGATTTTTCACCTTGGTGGGTTTTTTTTTTTTTTAATTTTTATGGAGTATAGTTGATTTACAATGTTTGTTAGTTTCTGCTGTACTGCAAAGTGAATCAGTTATACATATATGTACATATATCCACTCTTTTTTTTTAGATCTTTGTGGGTTTTTAAGTGGCTCAGGTGGGACAAGCCTCAGTAAGCATAGACAACAGAGCTTCATGTTGACCTCACCCTGGCCCACATCAGCTTAGCTTTTAGCCAAGCAGTCTGTGCTAACACAAGGATTAAATGACCGAAGAAGAAAACCATTTAGTCCTAGTTAATGCCTATATCAAAACAAGCTGAGCTTTCTAAGTATTTGGACTTTCCAAGTATTTTGTGCATAGGGCAAAAGGAATAAAAGAGAGATTGAGAGTGAGAACTTTTGTTATTTTCCCAGCCAGATATACATGCTGAAATTTTTAAACTTCCAATAGCAGAATTAATCATGAGGGATACAGACCAACAGTGTGTGTGTTTCGTGCCAAGCATAGGTAAGTTATGTTGGTTCAGAAGCCCAATGTTTTGGGGCCCTCTTAATGTAGTATTGGACTTTATTCAGGGCTCATTGTTTATTGCAGTAGAATGAAATGAATTTTGGAAAATGTTATAGAGCAAGATCATGACTTAGGTTTGTCTAATTGGACCCTCTCTTGGTATATTGAATCTTTAGTGAATCATCAAGGATGTGGACTGTTCATTACAATTTTTCATGTAATGTACTGTTCCTGTTTCTATTCTATTCTATCCTATTCTGTTCTTTTCTATTCTATTCTATTCCATTCCGTTCTATTCCATTTCATTTCATTCCATTTTAAAATTCTGGTCAGGACTCACAAATTGACTTCCTATCTCGTTATAAGCCCTTACCTGAAGTGTGAAAAATACTGGACTAGACTACTAGCGATACAGGATTTCTGATGCAGGTTTTCCAGCTAATTCCTCAGGAGTTACCTAGATTTTTGTTTCTTTTCCAGTACTGGTGCTGTCAATTCTGTGAGCTCTACATAGGATTCCACTAAATTACCTTTCAATCTCAGCCTAACTCAGTTTCTGCTTATGACTCAGAACTCAAGATGGTTCATAACTTTAAATAGAATAATGCTTATGACAATGGAAATGCAGTTGGCACTTGGATGACTATTTCTCCTAAAACAAATGTGTAATAAGGACATAAGTTTAAATTTGCTGGCATGCAACTTTGAGAGAGGGGCAAGTGATGGGGTGTGGCAGTCTGATTCAAGCTGTGAAATTCAAGAAGTGAAAGACACATTTGTTAATTTATGAAGTTATTACTACAATGATAATAAAGCAAAATTCTTATGAAAAAATCTTCAGAGAATCAATTACAGAGAAAAATCATTTAAATAACAGACTTATTGTTCTGCCTTAAATATGAATATCTATAAACCTTTATCTAATGTTTCTTAAATGCCTACTGTATCATCAATTATATGTATATGTTATATACCTAACATCATATATATGTATATATACATACACATATATTGATTGCTTAATGATAGTAATTACATGATGGCTTTGATTCATTTAGTATCACTTAGTAAGCACACATACCCACAAATATTATAAGAAATCCTAACAACAAACTGGATATTCTCCTCTACATTCATACTCGATGCAGCAGTGCATCAGAGATGTTATAATCTCATAGCTCGTAAGTGTCAGACCCAGGGTTTGCTTTGAGGTCTATTTAATTCTAAAGCCCGAAGACTTTCTATCAGTTCACGGTGTTTCTTTAGCAATAGGAATAGGAAATTGAGGATCAAAAGAAAAAGTTGACTATTGTCAACTACTTCCAAAATTCCCTTTGCATTTAAATATTCTTTTTCACAATAAGTAATACAAAACTGTATGTCAACTCTCTCCATCTATGCTTCTCTAACTTCAACTCCCTCTCCTTCAAAGGAAAATTTGCATTGCCTGTCTAGTTCAGAATCCCGTCTAGCTCCAATTTTATTCATAGGCAGATTTACATTAAGAACTAAATCTCTGAGAGTTTCTGAGAAGTCCACTGCTGTTTCTTTGTAGAAGGAGCTGTTTCGTAATAAGTAAAAATGCGATGCTGAATAAATGTAGCAGAAACTCTGTTAATATAGCCTCTAGTGAATATATAATAAGAAATGAATGTGAAAGAAAAACGGATCTGAGATGGACTGTGATAAGCAGATTTACCATTAAACTAATGAAGCTAAATCTTCAGGGCCCTTAACTTGAGCAGGCTGCTTCCGAGGCTCTGACTGGTTATGATAATGTTATATGCTTTTTCCTAAAGAGTCCCCCATGCCAGATTATATTAGCTTCCTGTTCCAGAACATCTAGATTCTCTCCTAGGAAATTTGGACAAGATATGGGTGTCCCTGGCTCAAATATAAGATCAAGATAAAAAAAGGAAAAAGAATAGAAAGGGAATTAATATAGAAAAATAAGAAGAGCAATAAAGGGCAAAATGACAGAGTTGTTAAGAAAAGGAAGGTTTGCAGGTCATTGAGAAATTTCTTGGTACTATTAAGTGAAGCCCAAGGAACATGGGATTAGAGATATTTGTCTTCTCTTTTCACCTGGGAATATTCTCTGCCAATAAAGCTCCCACATCAATCCCCAACACAACAGTCTTCAAATATACTTAGTTCCAGTTTGTAATTAGAAAGATCGTGCAAAACCCTTAAGCAGTAAATAGAAGTACATGAAGCTGTAATAATTTACCTTACCAACAAGAAAGGTCATTTCTCAACTGCAAATTTTCATAAGATCCTAGACTCTTAGGTATTTAAAGAATCACCTTTCAAAGCAGGAGAAAGAAAGACTGGATTAGAGAGGCTAGGGGTTCATAAATTAGGAATAGATTCATCCGAATAGAAAAGAAAACTAAAAGAATCTCTTTATGTTTAAGAGATATAAAGGGTTTCGAAGAGTGGGGAGAATTTATGAGGATATCAAAGGGAAGATTTATTTCACTCAAAACTGCAGAAAGTGCTTAGAACATGTGCATATGAATGGAGCAATGAGAGGGACCTTGAAGTATCTCCCTGAAAGGGAGACTGTTTTCTATGTGGGGAAGAAGTGAAAGAGACATATGATGACCAGAAGTGTAGATTAGTAGAAACTGACTAGATACTCACCAAAACTGTACCCTCTTCTTAGGCACGCTGCTAAAACTGTGTTCCCCAGACTCCTGGAATCTATTTGGAATCATATAACAAGTTTTTGCAAATGAAAAGCAGGTGGCAGTAGTATGCTATTTCTGGATGGAGGCATTTAAAAGTGGGTGTGATTCATGTTCACTCTCCACACTTGCTGCCAAATGGATGGTGTAATGGCAGTCTTGACACCATTTGTTTAGGATGTAGCTACACAAGCTTCCATCACCTTTACAGAAGAACCACATGACCAGACTTTGTATGAATGAGAATTAAACCATTATTGTGTTAAACCCCTCAGATTTGTTTGTGACAAGAATGAATGTTAACTATCCAGACTGGGCCACTACAAATATTGTGCCCATAATACATGAATGCACTGTGTTCTTCCTTGACTGGTTCTTTCTCCCATTTTCATACATTTGTCTTCTGTCGACTTACATATTGTAAGTTCCTTCAGAATAGGAGCTATGTACCATATTTCCTCTCTGGCCCTAGGAAGTTGTATGGAACATGGAAGTATCTAGCAATGTTTGCTCAATGAATGAGTGAACGCATATTTTCCACTTTTTTTTTTTGCTAATCTTTTTATTTTCCTTTTATTAATCCATGAAAACAACAGATTTATTGATAGTGGCAGAGTCTGGGAGTTAACTCTAGCTTTTGTCACAGATGACTTCTAAATGGTAAAGTACTGTAAGGCATCAGAATGCAGTAATTTGAAAATGTGGAACTAACAGGGAAGACCACGGGCTTAAGTGACCATTTTCCTGACAATTTCTTACTTAATGTGTAAGTTGCATTTCATTGGAGACCCTTAACAAGACAACTGAGCCCTTAATACCTCATGAGTGGCAAAAGGTAAAGGTAGTTAGGACATTTAGAACCCAGCACCAATATAGTTGATTTATAATGTTGTGTTAGTTTCAGGTGTACAGCAAAGTGATTCAGTTACACACACACACACACACATATATATTCTTTTCTTTTCTAGATTCTTTTCCATTATAGGTTATCACAAGATATTGAGTATAGTTCCCTGTTCTATAGAGTAGGTCCTTGTTGGTTATCTGTTTTATTTATAGTAGTAATGTACCCCATAATCCTAATTTATCTCCCCCTTTGGTAACCATAAGTTTGTTTTCTATGTCTGTGAGCCAACTTCTGTTTTGTAAATAAGTTCATTTGTATCATTTTTTTAGATTCCAAATATAAACAATATCATATGATACCTTCTCTGACTTCACTTAGTATGATAATCTCTAGGGCCATGCATGTTGCTGCAAATGGCATTATTTCATTCTTTTTTATGGCCGAGTAATATTCCATTGTCTCTATATACCACAGCTTCTTTATCCATTCATCTGTTGATGGACACTTAGGTTGCTTTCATGTTTTGTCTCTTGTAAATAGTGCTGCTACAAACATTGGGGTGCATGCATCTTTTTGAATTAGAGTTTTCTCCAGATATATGCCCAGGATTGAGATTGCTGGATCATATGGTAACTCTATTTTTAGTTTTTTTAAGGAAACTCCATACTGTTTTCCATAGTGGCTGCACCAGTTTACATTCCCACCAACAGTGTAGGAGGGTTCCCTTTTCTCCACACCTCTCCAGCATTTATCATTTGTAGACTTTTTAATGATGGCCATTCTGACAGGTGTGAGGTGATACCTCATTGTAGTTTTGATTTGCATTTCTCTAATAATTAGCTATGTTGAGCATCTTTTCATGTGCCTTTTGACCATCTGTATGGCTTCTTTGGAGAAATGTCTGTTTAGATCTTCTGCCCGTTTTTTGATTGGGTTGTGTTTTTTTTTTATATGTATATTAAACTGTATGAGCTGTTTGTATATTTTGGAAATTAAGCCCTGTTGGCAAATATTTTCTCCCATTTCATAGGTTGTCTTTCAAACTCATTTTCATTAAACAAAAAGCTATATTTTTCCTCTTGTCATCTTTCTCTAATCTGCACTAAATATCTGGCATTAAATGGAATGACTAATGTGGAGCTCCTGAAAATGACCACAGTTGATGTTTGGGCTCATTTCAATAACAACAGAGCATATTGAGGATTTTTTTTTCTTTCATAAAAGGAAGAACAACAACAGTATTCACACTAAGTTTAGGATCGTCTACATTTAGCTCTCTCCAGTATAAGTGATTCCTCTATTTAAATGCCATTAGGGAATTCCCTGGCAGTCCAGTGGTTAGGACTCCGTGCTTTCACTGCCAAGGGCCAGATTCAGTCCCTAGTAGAGGAACTAAGATTCTGCAAGCCATGCAGCATGGCCAAAAACAAAACAAAACAAAACAAACAAACAACAAAAAAAACCCCATTAAATATCATGATCCATCATTTATTTTTTTTTTCACACTAGCAGGAAAACTTTAGCTTCTCCTTAAAGCTGAAACAAAGAAAAAAAAGCATATATATATATATATATATATATATATATATAT
>NW_020175096.1:136708-172020 GCF_003031525.2 Neophocaena asiaeorientalis asiaeorientalis | reverse complement strand
CACATTTTAGTATGTATTTAAGCAGTAGGCTCTATAGACAACACAGAGGTTGGGGGTAACTGGCACACTGTGTAGCCAGCTAATCAGTGTATTGGAAATTAATTAGTGTTCACCCTCCAAGCTAGGAGGTAAGGTGGAAAAAACAGGAAGCTGTTACGATTAGCCATTCCTGTATAGTTTGGGCAAAACATTCCTGTAACTCTCAGATGAGAAAGAAAAAGAATCAGGAAAGAAAAGCATATAAAGAAAGGAATACGGAGGCAATCCAGTGCAATACCCAGTGTTTCTTGCTCATTCCTTCCAGTCCAATGACTGTTGCTTTCATGCTTGTTCAGCCCTTCTCTCCCTGATGAAGGCTGCTTGTCTGGTATTGGTGATGACCATGTAGTAATTCTGACTAATAGTCTCTAGAGCTGTTTCCTTCAGATTAGGGGTGACAAGAAACAGCAGGGAGATTTATCAAGACTGGAGTAGAGGGAATAAGAAAGATGGATTTGAGCACAAAAGACAGAAAGGGGGAGGGCAGTATGAAAAGGGATGCTCACAATGTTTAAGACTGATGGATGTTACAGATCACTGGATTCTAGCCCTTTGTCTCCATTTGGGGAAACTGAGACACAAAAGTAATAAAGGGATTGCTGAAGGCCACAAGAATTTTTGTAGATTTGATATGTATTTCATTACTTTAAGTTACCAATAAAACTGTGGCAGAGAACTGGGGTGGTGATCCCATGGTAGTTTCCACATAGCCAGTGATTCTACCACTAAGGAAGAGTTTCACTCTTCAAAATATTCTTTTCCTGTGTTCACCCAAATGTTCTTACTTTCTCTTTCCAACTCTCAATGATCTATTCTGAGTAATTCTGCTTAATAGAACCATCATTCTAAAGGGCTACTTTTGCTTAAGGTATCAGAATGCTACAAAACTGCCTCATTCCTTAACATTATTTTACTTTTCTATACTTGAGAAAGAGCCATTTGAAACAAATATATAGATAGATAGATAGATAGATAGATATAGATATAGATACATAACTGTGGTGATTTGGGGTTGCTTTTGGCTCTCAAAATCACATTGAAAATGTTGTTCTTCAAATACTGCTGGAAAACCAGATCTGTGTGAATTAGTACCAGGGTACCACCTCTGGCAGCTGTACTACCACAATCATTTCTCTAAACTGAGTGACACAAAACTGGACAGGGTTGAAAACTGGGACTCCCAGGCCAACCCCATGGTGCATGGCTTCCTTCTCTATATCTGCCTACTTTGATGGGCACAGTTAAACCTGTTTGTTTCCCCTCTATCGAGATCCAGTCGTTCCAGTATCTGGCGGCTGAACACTTTAATCCTTCCTAACGATGACAATCCAACGATTTCTCTATGCCCACTGGCTATGGAATTCTAGTCAAACTCCTCAGTGCTGTTCAGACTCTAGTTCTAACAGAGATTTTGATTCTGACACTTGCATTCATTGCCCTTGATATTGGCCTTTGTTGTCTTTTACCTCTTTTGGGTGACAAAATTTTGGGAAGAGGTTACTCTGCTTTCTTTTACCAAGATCCTTTATCACTAATACCTTAAAACTTCTTAAACTATACTGATGGTATAATTTTTCATTTCAACATATGGCCCCACTATTCTCTATCTAATTGGAAAATAGAAAGCTCCCCTAGTAGCACTGTGATTCCCGATACTAAGTTCTCGAGAGGTTTGTTAAACCATTGGGTTTAATTGAAATAGTTGGTTCCTGGTCTAATAATCATGAATTATTTAAAGTGTTCTAAGACCATATATTCACTAGCTGTAAAGGAAAAACAGAGGTATACCTGCAATACCAGAATGAAATATGAGTTTAAATCAAATAGTGCTAAAATAGTCACTAACTTTTCTAATTTCATTCTTTATTTCACTGAGTAATTATTTTAAGAGAACCAACTATTGAAAGTTACTACATTACTAAATCTTAGGTTTTTTTCTCTGACAAATGGATCATCTAAAGTGTAAATTTGGTATTGTGTATACAGAATAACACCTACACTATACATTTACCTTGGTTATAACTAAAACAAAGAAGAAAGGCAAGATTTATTCTTAATATGTTTAGTTTCTTTGAGGATAAGTAAAGAATATATTATTTGAAAACTTTTTGCATTCATAAACCATTTTTGCATGCAAAAACCTGTTTTACATTTTGATGAATAATTAATTGCTTGAGAGTTTTTGGAAGGTGTAAACTTTTAGGTGATCTTCAAACATGAAGCCAAAACTTTTAATAGTCTATTACGACTTCCAGTATCTCAGTCTCACAGCATTTGAAGAGAAAATTGCAGTGCTCATGACTCAATTTTATAAAATATTCATGAAATTTTGATGATACTGTGAAGAATGACATTTTTGTTGTTTAAAACTGAATTGTGGTTCCTCTTAAAGACAGCTAAACTTTGTAAAATAAAGGGTCATTTCAGAAGTCCACTTGTAAAAATCATCAAAAATAATACAATTGACTATGGGAAGCATTGGGCCCAGGAGTGACAGACCCACACAAAAAAGCACTCTAATATCTCTACAGTAGTGAAAACCTATAACTGACAGAAGCTTATTTTTTACTTTGGACCACTGTATTTACCCATTTTTCTAGCCCAGTGTTTATCAAAATGGTGACTTTGATAATTATGTATTCATTCTACTATCCATTAATTTTAAAATTATTGAAACCTACAGTAGGCCATTTCCCACAATAGCCAATATGAATATCAAAATGAATATGTCCTGGTTCATGTTTATGAGGAGTTCATAGTTTAAGGGAAGAGGCAGTTATGTGAAAAGATGAATTTATAATATATGATAAGTGCTATTGGAAGGTTTCTGTAGGAGATACTATGGCTGCCTGTCCAACAGATATCTCTCTTTATCCCTTTCTTGTGATTAAACTCTGACTCTGAGCAGGTGTTGGGTAGACATACCTTGATCTCAGGTAAGAGTCAAATCTAGGATCCAGCCATGGCACATGTATTATCTTCTTATTTCAGCTGTAACTAATTACCATCATTTTAGTGGCTTAAAACAACTCAAAGTTATTATCTTACAGTTCCTGGGGTCAGGGGTCTGACAGAGGTGTCATCAAGATACGGATTTCAATTCCTTTGAATATATACCCAGAAGTGGAATTGCTGGATCATATGGTAGTTCTATGTTTAAATTATTTGAGGAACCGCCATGCTATTTTCCATAATGGCTGTACCAATTTACATTCTCACCAACAAGGGATCTCCTTTCTCTACATCTTCATCAACACTTGTTATCTTTTGTCTTTTTGATAATAGTCATTCTAAGAGATGTGAGGTAATATATCATTGTGGTTTTGGTTTACATTTCCCTGATAATTTGTTAAGTTGAGCACCTTTTCATATACCTGTTGGCCATTAGTATGTCATTAATAAAGAAATGTCGTTTCAGGTCCTTTGTACTTTTTAAAATAAGGTTGTTTATTTTCTTGCTATTGAGTTTCATGAATTCCTTACATATTTTGGATATTAATCTCTTATCAGATGTAGGATTTACAAATATTTTCTCTAATTCCATAGGTTGCCTTTCCATTCTGTGGAATTTTTCCTTTGCTGTGCAGAAGATTTTTAGTTTGAAGCAATCCCATTTGTCTCTTTTTTGGTTTTGTTGCCCATGCTTTTGGTGTCATATCCAAAAAAATCATATCCCAGGCCAATGTCAAGAACTTTTTCTCATCTTTTCCTCTAATAGTTTTACTGATTCAGGTCTACATTTAAGTCTTCAATCCATTTTGAGTTGATTGTTGTATATGGTGTGAGAAAATGGTCTGAATTCTTTCTTCTGCATGTGGATATCCAGTTTAACCCCATAACATTTTGTGTTCTTGACTCCTGTTGAAGATCAATTGAACATAGATGTATGGACTGATTGATTTTATTCTTTGTTCCATTGGTCTATGTGTCTGTTTTTATGCCAGTGCCATACTGTTTTGACTGCCAGGCTTTGCAATATAGTTTGAAATCAGGAAGTGTGATGTCTCCAACTTTTTGTTCTTTCTCAGGACCACTGGCTATTCAGTGTCTTTTGTGGTTCCATATGAATTTTAGGATTATTTTTTCTATTTCTATGAAAAATACCTTTGGAATTTTTATATGGATTACATTGAATTTAATAGATGGCTTTAGGTAGTATGGACATTTTAACAATATTAACTGTTCCAATCCATGAGCATGAGATGTTTTTCCATTTATTTGTTTCTTCTTCAATTTCTTTCATCACTGTCTTATGGTTTTGTTTTTTTTGTTTTTTTTTTGCGGTACGCAGGCCTCTCACTGTTGTGGCCTCTCCTGTTGCGGAGCACAGGCTCCGGACGCGCAGGCTCAGGGGCCATGGCTCATGGGCCCAGCCGCTCCGCAGCATGTGGGATCTTCCCAGACCGGGGCACGAACCCGTGTCCCCTGCATCGGCAGGCGGACTCTCAACCACTGCGCCACCAGGGAAGCCCTGTCTTATGGTTTTTAGTGTATAGATCTTTCACCTCCTTGGTTAAATTTTTTCACAAGTAGTTTACTGTTTTTGATGTTATTGTGAATGGTATTGTTTTCTTTATTCCTTTTTTGGATATTTTGCTGTTAGTGTATAGAAAAACAAGTGACTTTTGTTTGATGATTTTGTGACATGCAATTTTACTGAATTAGTTTATTAGTTCTAGCAGTTTTTTGTTGAGTCTTTAGGGTTTTCTGCATATATGATCATGCCATCTTTATACAGAGATACTTTTACTTCTTCCTTTCCAATTTGGGTGCCTTACATTTCTTCCTTGTCTAATTGTTCTGGCTAGGACTTCCAGTACTGTGCTGAATAGACATGGTAAGAGTGTCCATTCTTGCCTTGTCAAGATCATAGGGGGAATCTTTCAGTTTTTCCCCACTGATTATGATGTTAGATGTGGGTTTTTCATGACCTTTATTCTTTTGAGGTAAGTTCCTTCTATACCTACTTTGTTGAGAGTTTTAATCATGAATGGATGTTGATTTTTGTCAAATGTTTCTTATGAATCTATTGAGATGATCATGTGTTTTGTTTTGTTTTTTTTTTATTTTGTTAATGTGGTGTATCACATTGATTGATTTGTGGATGTTCAACCTTCCTTGCATCCCAGGGATAAACCCCACTAAATCATGGTAAATGATCCTTCTAATGTATTGTGGAATTCAGTTTGCTAGTATTTTATTGGGGATTTTTGCATCTATGTTTATCATAGATATTGGTCTATAGTTTTCTTTCCTTGCAGTGTCTTTGTCTCATTTTGGTATTGGGGTGGTGCTGACTTCATCAAATGAGTTTATTAGTATTCACTCTTCTTCTGTTTCTTTAAAGAGTTTAATAAGGATTAGTATTCATTCTTCTTTGAATGTTTGATAGAATTCACCCATGAAGCTATTTGGTCCTCTGCTTTTCTTTATTATAGGGTTTTTGATTATTGATTCAGTCTTCTTATTTGTTATTGGTCAATTCAGGTTTTACATTTCTTCTTTATTCAGTTTTTGTAGGTTGTATATCTCTAGGAATTTATGCATTTCTTGTAGGTTATCCAGTTTGTTGGCATATAATTGTTCATAATAATCCTTTATGATCCTTTTTATTTCTGAGACATCTGTGGTAACATCTCCTCTTTCATGTTTTTATTTTATTTATTCGAATCTTCTTAATTATTCTAGCTAAAGGTTTTCCAATTTTACTTTTCAAAGAAAGTCAACTCTTAGTTTTGTTGATTTTTTTCTATTTTTATTCTCTATTTTATTTTTGCTCTCTCCATTTGATTTATTATGATTCTTTCTTTCTTCTAACTTTGGGTTTAGTTTGTTCTTTTTTTCCAGTTCCTTGAGGTGTAAAGTTATTTGAGATCTTTCTTCTTTATTAATGTAGGCATTTATTGTTATGGACTTCCTTCTTAGTACTGCTTTTGCTGCATCCCATAAGTTTTGGTATGTTGTGTTTTCACTTTTTAATTTCTCTCTTGATTTCTTCTCTGACCCATTGGTTGTTCAAGAGTGAGTTGTTTAGTTTCCACATATTTGTGAATTTTTTCCACTTTATTATTGTTGTTTTCTAATTTCATTCCATTTTGGCCAGAAAATATCCCTGGAATGATTTTAATCTTCTTGAATTTGTAAAGACTTCATTTGTGATCTAGCATGTGATCTATTCTGGAGAATGTCCAGTGTGCACTTGAGAAGAATGTGTATTCTTCTCCTGTTGGGTAGAAAATTCTGTATGTTTGTCACATTCGTTTGGTCTATAATTTGTTCAAGTCAGCTGGTTCTTTATTGATTTTCAGTCTTGATGTTCCATCCATTATTGTAAGTGGGATATAGAAGTCCCCCACTATTATTGTATTGCTGTTAATTGCATGCCTGTTGTGTTAGTATGAGTGTAGCAGCAGCAGCACCAGGAAAAGGAGTGGAGGATTGGCATCTCCAGCCAGAGGAGGACACCGTGGCGTGGACCAGGCAATCTCCATCACCTGGGGTCAGCATCGTCAAAGACTGAGAGGGGGTCTTGAATGATAAAAACTCTAAGTGTCCACAGCATTGCTGAGTTCCTAGGTGGGAAAGGGTGCTAGCGCCCTCCTGGTCTCTTTATTCTCCATGAGGGGAGGTCATGGCCAGTGTGATACTTCTTGGCCCCAAGCTGGGCTGGGCTGTGAGATAGGATGACATAGGTAAAATGATTCCTGTGCTTTCCTATGTGGACATCCTCAGTTTTTGTGCTCCCTGGGTTGCTGCAGCTTCTTCATTGTACTCCAGAACTCTCCCAGAGTTATTTCATTGGTGGGTAATTGTTAACTTTTTAAAAAAAAAATTATTTATTTATTTGGCTGCACCGGGTCTTAGTTGCTGCACGTGGGATCTTTGTTGCAGCATGCGGGATCTTTTTAGTTGCGGCATGTGAGATCTTTTAGTTGTGGCATGTGGGATCTTTAGTTGTGACATGCAGGATCTTTTTAGTTGCAGCATGCGGGATCTATTTATTTGCGGCATGCAAACTCTTAGTTGCGGCATGTGGGATCTAGTTCCCTGACCAGAGATCTCACCTGGGCCCCCTACATTGGGAGCACAGAGTCTTAGCCACTGGACCACCAGGGAAATCCCAGTAATTGTTAAATCTTTTTCTGAGGGAGGACAAGGGCTGGGAGCTCCTACTCTGCCATCTTGCTGACATCACCCAACATGCTGTTTTGTTTGTTTTAATATTTATTTATCTATTTATTTTGGTGCACCAGGTCTTAGTTGCGGCACACGGGGTCTTTATTGCCACATGCGGGATCTTCATTGCGGCATGTGAGATCTTTAGTTGTGGCACGCAGGATCTAGTTCCCTGACCAGGGATCGAACCCAGGCCCCCTGCATTGGAAGCGCAGAGTCTCAACCGCTGGACCACCAGGGAAGTCCCGAACATGCTGTTTTTAAATGCAGCATTGTTTTTAGCTGAAGACATTCAGATTCTTATTTGGACTATTGCCTTGGCCTCCTAATGTCTTTCCTCCTTGGGTCATTCCAGCTCTCCTACTGATGTCAGATTTATCTTTTCAAATGGAAAAACTGATCATGCCTTAGCCTGTAGTGATTTCCCAAATGAATGAAGTTCAGACTCCTTAGCCTTACTTACAAGGCTTATTCCTTGGGCCTCATCACTGGCAACTCCCCAGTTTTCATTCTGAGAGTTGAGTCTCTGTCAAGTCCCCTGCACTGTTTGCAGGTTATATGTGCTTTTCCCTCTTCCTGGAGTTTCCTTTTCCCTTTCTTTCCTTTGTATTCCTTCACATTTCAAAAATCAACTCAAATATAATTTTTCTCAACAAAGATATTGATGAGTACATCAGGAAAGCGTTGGGATGGCCTTTGCTGTGGTCCCATAGCATCCTCATACACAAAGCCGTTGCAGTCCCAACTGAGTGTATTTATTTGTGTTTCTTCTTCTCTATATTGGAAATGTACTGAGAACACATATTGTATCCTCACACCTGGGTCAATTTTTGGAAAATACCAGGTATTCATTGAATAATTCTGACAAAAGTAATTGAATCAGTCCACCTGTGTATCTTCCAAGAACTTCTGCTTTGGACCCAGAAACATAAACTTGGGAAATACATTATGTATTTTAATCTAAATTTCTTCTGCGCTCATGAAGATCATTTACACTTTGGAGATCTAGTCCAATTGTAACATCTTTATTCCTCTACAATGGAAACAGTAAATGTTTCCACAAAGAGTTCCTTTTACAACTTTGTCCCCATTTTGCTTTTAATGTTGAGAATGGATTTAGTTTTGAAGAAAAATGAGTTCAAACTTATTTGGTTAAATCATGGTTCCCCAAGCTGAATTGATACATGATGTATTTAGAATCTGAGTCATGCCCTGAGAAGTAGGTCTGAAATAAAGCCTATAACCCTTAAAACTAAGCAATGTAAGAGTTTGAGATTTTTATGAATTCTAGAGATATGGGGCACTGATTAAATTCTAACTCCACCAGTGTTTTAGATGCTAAACCAAGTTTTATATGGTAAGTGTTCAAGAGAGTTGTCAATAAGAAATATACTATTCCATCTCCTTCCTCACCTTTACTTTCTTTATTTCCTAACACTGAGGTAAAGAAATGAAAAATAAGGGATAAAGAGCAAAGAGTAGTGGGAAATTGCTTTGGCAGAGTAAGCACCTGGGATGATTCAGTGCTTCATCTCAAGTTATGCAGATTTCAGAAGTGCATAAATTTGGGAAATAAAGATTTTCCAGAAGTGCTAAGGTTCTTGAGGAGTAGAACTGAACTCTTATTTAATATTCCCGTAATAAGTAGCATGTGTAACCCCATCAGAATTTGGGAATATAAGACTAAAACCAGTTACAACACTAAATACTATAATAGCATGAAGACCTCACTGATGGGCTTGTGAGAGCTCTTTAAAGGACTGCTGTGCCTTCCCACCGCCTCACTGCAGAGTGAAAATCAATAGAAAATGGCCCTTCAGCATGCATGCACTTTAGTGAATATTAAATATCAAATACTCCCAATGCTGGCAGTGAGTGAGTCGCATTGATTTTTTCTCCTGACTCCACTGGCATCCTGCTAATGACACCTGCCTCTGTGGACTTTTACTGCACGTGCTAATATGCACCACGGGAAAGATGCATCATATCAGAACACCTAGCTCTGAGAGCTGTTTGTGGACAAAGGACATGTGCTCTTAGAACCATAGCCCCTATTAAAACATCTGACTTAGGAAAGAATCACACCTGCCACAAATTCCTATCTTATCAAAGTGAGTTTGCAGCTTTGGAGGTCTGTGTTATGTCACATCTATTCATATCTATGTCCATTATAGAAACACAAACTACTGGAATAGATGATTATGAACGGATAGTCCTCAACAAGGCTTTTCTAGTTGCAAACTGTTGTATAAAGCAGTGATTCTCAAACTTGGCTGCACATTGGAATCACCTGCAGAGTTTATAAAACTCTGGTGAGGGAATTCCCTGGCGGTCTAGCGGTTAGGACTCTGTGCTCACACTGCTAAGGGCCCGGGTTCAATTCCCTGGTTGGGGAACTAAGATCCCACATCCCACTAGCTGCGAAGTGCAGCCAAAAACAAACAAACAAACAAAAGCAACAAAAAAACAAAATTCTGATGACTGGACCCAACATCCAGGGATTCTAATTTAATGGTTTGGGTCATGGCCTTAGCATCTGGATTTTTAACTATTTTCCAAGTGATTCTAATGGGCAGTCAAGGTCGGACACTACTGATGTAAGGAGTATGCGCTCTAGTTCAAGTCTAGAGAAGGCATTCTTGCATAGCGTTAGTCACTGATTACGATTATGTTTGTTTGTGCCCTGGCTCCCTCACACTCACATTCACATGCTTGATATGCTTACCCAGCTTCCGGTACTGATAGTGTGTGCATGCATGTGTGTGTGCGTGTGTGTGTGTGTGTGTGTGTGTGTGTGTGTGTGTGTGTGTTTAGGGGAGGGGCGTGTGTACCACCAGAATTTGAAAAGGAGCTAGTCATTTAGAGTATTTTGCTTTGTTTATACTTAACTTGATACTTTTCTGGAAACTTAAAATGAGCGTAGACTATTACAGAAAATGGTGGTGACAGATGGTCACCTCTTTAGACTATTTATTGGTATAAAACTGGAATTGAATGTCAGTTTGAACCATGAGAAGGCTCGTCATTTAAAATAAATGGTTTGGGATAGCAAGAAGTGCTTGGTCTACTTCCTGGAATTCACCATCTGGGTGCTCAGTCGACTACAGAGGAAGATGGCTTAGAAGGGTAGAGAGACCCTTCCTACCTATTTCCAGTACCGTCTGGCCTAGAATCAAAATATATGCTGACTCTAATGAGGCCATAAGAGGGTCACAAATGAATCAGATGATTGTTCCAAAACCAAATAGATTGGGATGGGGTGTGGGTGGGGAAGGAACACAGTAGTCTAGCACCGCTGCTGTACTGCACACAGAGACACGCCATGCTGCCTGGGTCATTGTGAGCTGTGGGCAAAGGATGGAAGTAGAGGGATAGGGTCATCCAGGGACACTCCATAGGCCTCCTCAAACAGATACATAATTCTTCTTGATGTTCCTCAGTTTCTCATTCCAACTCCTTTCCCTCATCTTCTCTCATTCAGCATTTGGCTTTTTGTGCTTTTACTTGCCCCAAAGCTAAAAGTACTACATCCAATGAGTAGAGTCAGCCATGGAGCATGTTAACATTTGAGAATATTCCTGATCCACCTTTATTTAATTAAATCACTAATAAATTGGTTTTTTGCCATCGTATATGTTTATAGCAGGTAAAAAGTGAAGAAGGCACCGTATGAAACCAAGCTATTCAAAACCATCCACATGAATAGTCTTTCCACAAATGGAGTCTTTGTGGAGAAAATCCACTGATTTTTGATGAAAGCAATAGTCATTTTCTTAGCTGTGTTACATGTAGTATATACTATAGCCCCATGTATGGATAAAGAAATGGATGTTAGAATGTTACTGATAAGTTACTGATTAGTTCTAAGAAAAACTAGAAAAGAATGAAGCATATACCAGGTTACCTGTATTTACATGGTACTGACCAAGAAGCCTGAATTTATGATTCCATCTTAAAGGAAAGATAAGTTTGACTGAAATGCCCCCATCTCAAAATATAATAACTCAGAGAACAGGTAGTTCTGTACACATTTCTGTTGCTATGATCCTTCCCTTATATCCGTTATTTGCAACACATAGCCAGATACAACCATTTCTGAAAAGGTGCCTGAATTTACCTTGCCTGAGATCGAGGAAATTGTCAATAGAAAATTCATCTGATGTGTGATTTCTGTAACTCATATCAACATAAACCATGACTCCCACACTCACACATGTACAGGATTTAGGCTGAAATACAACAGCAAATTAATAAGGATGCCCTGACATAGATTGTTGGCCATTAACATTTGCTGATTTATCATTTCATGTTCTACCATATGAACCAGTTCCAATAAACGGCACTGGGTCTCAAAGCTGACCTCAATCATATATGTTCTTAGCTTTAGTTGAGGAGTTATGTAATTACAAAAAGTGAATTTTATTGGGTTAGCCAAAAGGTTCATTCCGTTTTTTTCCATAAGATGGCTCTAGTAGCACTTAGTTGTCTTTAACTTCATTCAAAACAATTTTGTTAGATTGTATGTGACAGCTGTCATATCAGTGTGTGTTTAAGAAAGACATATCAAATTGGTGAATTTTTGTGTAGCCATTTTAATATTGAAGATGGAAGAAAACAAGCAATATTTTTGGCATATTATGCCTTATTATTTCAAGAAAGGTAAAAATGCAACTGAAACGCAAGAAAAAGATTTGTGCAGTGTATGGAGAAGGTGCTGTGACTGATCGAACGTGTCACAAGTGGTTTGTGAAGTTTCATGCTGGAGATTTCTCACTGGAGGATGCTCCACGGTCGGGTGGACCAGTTGAAGTGGATAGCGATCAAATCGAGACGTTAATTGAGAGCAATAAGCGTTACACCATGCAGGAGATAGCTGACATACTCAAAATATCCAGATCAAATGCTAAAAATCATTTGCACCTGCTTGGTTTTGTGAATCGCTTTGATGTTTGGGTTCCACATAAGTGAAAAAAACCTTCTTGACCCCGTATTTACTCATGGGATTCTCTAGTGAAGCGTAATGAAAACGTTCCATTTTTAAAACCAATTGTGGCTGGTGATGAAAAGTGGATACTGTACAATAGTGGGGAACAGAAGAGATCGTGGGGCAAGCGAAGTGAACCGCCACCAACCCCACCAAAGGCCGGTCTTCATCCAAAGTGATGTTGTGTGTATGGTGGGTTTGGAAGGGAGTCCTCTATGATGAGCTCCTTCCAGAAAACCAAACGATTAAATCCAGCAAGTACTGCTCCCAGTTAGACCAGCTGAAAGCAGCACTTGACGAAAAGTGTCTAGAATTAGTCAACAGAAAACGCATAATCTTCCTTCAGGATAACACAAGAACACACGTTTCTTTGATGACCAGGCAAAAACGGTTATAGCTTGGATGGGAGGTTCTGATTCATCCGCCATATTCACCAGACATTGCACCTTCCATTTATTTCGGTCTTTACAAGATTCTCTTAATGGAAAAAATTTCAGTTTCCCGGAAGACTGTAAAAGGCACCTGGAACAATTCTTTGCTCAAAAAGGTAAAAAGTTTTGGGAAGATGGAATTATGAAGTTGCCTGAAAAATGGCAGAAGGTAGTGGAACAAAAGGGTGAATACGTTGTTCAATAAAGTTCTTGGTGAAAATGAAAAATGTGTCTTTTGTTTTTACTTAAAAACCTAAGGCACTTTTTGGCCAACCCAATATGAAAATAAATCTGAATTTCTTCCCTAACCTAAACGATAAGAATTAAATCTTCTTTAGGAATTATGAAGCTAGATAAAGTTGTTCCCGATACTTTAATCTTTAAATGTTAGGAGGGGGTAACCTTTAGTAAGCATATGCAGAAAGGAGTATTTGGGACCTGGCTAGGGTGAAATTACCTAGCAGTGTTATGAATGTGTCAAACACTAATGGAAAGATGAAAGTAAACATGGAGAAAAGTTGATGTGACACCCAGGAAGTTTAGGAGCATATATAGCAGGAGAAACAGTAATAAAAAGAAATGATGATATAATGAAAAGTAGTGAGTTGTTTAGGCAAAAGAAATAAAAAATATGGAGTTAGGAGTGAGGTAGGAACAGATAAGAAAATAGTTTGTTCACTTAATCTTTGAACTACTGCTCTGTGTCAAGCTCTCTATTAAGTATTCAGCAAAGCTAAAGAACAAGAAAGTTAAAAAAAAAAAAGTTATGGTCTCTGTCCACAAATCCTTGAGTGAGTCTTTTATTTGGACTTCTGCTTAGAGTATCTCTTAAAATCCAACCTGGTCAATGCATTAGAATCACAAAACCTGACTCTTTCAAGAGACAAAGTGCCTGTGGGTCACCGTGCAAGAATTTTTCTAAAGGTGAATTGGCAAAAGTAGTCCCATTGGTGACATCCCTTCTAGAGGTATTACACTTCTTTTTTGTTGTGCTTGTTGCTGTTGATTTTATATACCCCTTGAGAACTCACCAGGCGAGAAAGTAGAGGAAACACATTTTCTTTACTACGCTACAGCATCCAAGGGGAATTCCCCTGATACAATCCTGAGACAACCTTGCAAAAGGAATCTTCTTAGATGGAAAAAAATATTACATCAGATAAGAAAAAGGGATACTACATATATTCAAGGTTACAGTGTTCATATCTTTCTAGAAGGTTTGGTCCTCATGAGGTCCCATTATTGCTAATTTGAATAATTTTAGGAGCTGAAAGCCTAGTATGAGATATATGATAACAATAAAATATTGCATTTTTAAGTCTTATTCTTTCATCCATTCCTTTAATTTTTTTTTTCTTCTTCCAAGGATATCAGAACAGTACTCTGCTTGAAAATAAACTCCCATGGTGAAGTGAAGCTCTTGGAAAAACCCAATAAATCTAGAGAATCAGTGGTGTTATCTGGGCAGTTAGCCAGTCCCTCTTACGGTATTTAAACTTACATTGCATGCAGAGATAACCGCAGATGGTCCAATTTCCCATCTGGCTTAAGCCACTCAAATTCTTTCCAAAGGCAAACACTTGGTATCCTCAAGCTTGACGTGCCAAAAGACAAAATGTGAGATGAGAGTAGGAAAAAAAAAGAATGAAAAGTTCCTTTAAGGGCATATTTCTTAAGGCATCAAAAAAAATTGAGAGTTTGCGTTGTGATTACATTGCTAGTATTCATTTGGTTTACCAATGAATATTGACCGATAATCATTCTATTCACTGTGTGCTCCTCAATTTAATTAGTGAATATCCATCACTCTCTTACCAAAATTTCATTCAGCTGCACACACTGAGATCACTCATACTGTAGGCTCAAGCCACATCTAACTTCTGATCTTTTTTTTTTTGGCTGCATCTGGTCTTAGTTGCGGTACTTGGGATCTTTGTTGTGGCATGCGGATCTTTCGTTGCAGCGTGTGGGCTTCTCTCTAGTTGTGGTGCACAGGCTCCAGGGTGCGTAGGCTCTGTAGTTTGCGGTACACGGGCTCTCTAGTGGAGGCACATGGGCTTAGTTGCCCCGCGGCATGTGGGATCTTAGTTCCCCAACCAGGGATCGAACTAGCGTCCCCTGCATTGTAAGGTGGATTCTTTACCACTGGGCCACCAGGGAAGTCCCTAACTTCTGATCTTAATTAGATCTTGACCAAGGCTGGTAACATATTAGCTTCATACCCAGATCTGGCAGTCATACTCCTCAAAGCCTTGCATCTGACGTGCTCATTGGCAGGCGGACGCTCAACCACTGCGCCACCGGGGAAGCCCCAGCTCCCTACTTTTGAGTTTTGTAGACAAGAGGTGGCTCTTTCTGGTTTTCTATTTTGCATGCTAGTTTCCCTTCCTTCAGTTAAGCCCTGATGGACATTAATTCTTTTTTTAATGAAGAACTTTGATTTTAATAAGCAATGATATTTTATAGATAAATCTGTAAATCAGAAAAATCAGAAATCTTTTCCATAAATACATCGTTAAGAAAAATCTGTCTGGATGGCTTCCTGTTTTTTCTTTAATTGAAGTATAGGTGATTTACAATATTGTGTTAGTTTCAGATGTACAGAAAAATGATTCGGTTATGCATATACATGTATATATCTATTGTATTGTTTTCAATTCTTTTCCATTATAGTTTATTATAAAATATTGAATATAGTTCCCTGTGATGTACAGAAAATCCTTGTTGTTTATCTGTTTGGTAGATGGTAGTGTGCATCTTTTAGTCCTATACTCCCAATTTATCCCTCCCCACCTTCCCCTTTGGTAACCATGTTTGTTTTCTATGTCTGTGAATCTGCTTCTATTTTGTAAATAAGTTCATTTGTACTGTTTTTTAGATGATGGACCTTAATTCTAATCCCTCACAGATAGCTGTTCAGCGCGGCTCCTCTTTACAACCCGCCCACCTCAGTCATTAGTGAAGAGCTGCTGAGACACAGGAAGGGATGCTTAGGCCATTCTGGACTCCTGAGGTCTCCTGCAGTGTCTCATGGAGTGACAGCCTATAGACACCCTCCAGCAGCCTTTTGATGGGCAGATCTGAAAAAGCACCTCACAAAAGACCCAGACAAGAGGGCAACCCCTTTCCATCCCCACTCTCAGTCTGTGAAGCACACAGGGGCAGTATATAGGACTAAAGTTTTTTACACTGTACATAATTTGCTTCAGTTCCTCATTACTGAGTTTCCCCCTTCTCCTTTTCCCTGCTTCTGCTTAACTTCTTCAAGATATATTCTTGATTTTTTTTTTGTACCTCCAAACTTCTATTCTCCTGATTCCTCAGTTTTGGCTTAGTTTTCCCTTCTGGTACAGAGCTTCAAGAATTAGAACTAATAGTAGTGCCACACCGTTTGGCATGCAGCAAGCCCTACCTTCTCCTATTCCTACCATCGGAGGTCATTTCCTTTACAGGAAGCTCTGGTTAGCAGACTGTGGGCAGAGAAAATTCTACTCGTTGGAGAAATTGAAGCTTGATTAGGGCAAGCTTGATAGAAAAATTATAAAATATTAATGGTTGGACTAAACTACTATTAATCCTTCTAAAGGATTCTAGATTCTATAATTCTAAGTACAGAATTGTATTCTTAAAATAAATGGATGAAGATGTTTTCTGGGGATAATGTGGGAATTGTACCCATAAATTTGGGGTGATCATTCAAAAGTGAGGACACATATAACACTGAATTTTGGGTGAAAATGTTGAAGATTAGTCAGAAATTTGTATCTAACCCTGGGGTGTTCCTGAATTGTTGTGAGCAGGTACAGTATATCTGAAATGGAAAACGATTTAAAATTTAGGACTTGCTATGCTTTGGTTTAGAGAAAGTCAGAGTCAAGACTTAGACAAGGGGCTTGGCATGAGATCTATCGTTGCCACAAAGAAAGATGACTAGATATAGCAATTGGCTATTCATTGGATGGAAAGAAATTAAAATGTAAAGATCATCTCAGGGCTTGAGAATTGAGGATATCTGGTTGTGGATGATTCCTTGAAGATTGTGGGGAGTATATAGATAGGAGATTCTGAATATGCTCTTTCAAAAAATTTCTAAATGCATTTAATGTGTTCTCTCTTTGTGGCATTTGTTACTGATTATCTTAAAATCTGCATGCCACTAATGATAGTACAATTTACATAGTTCATATTTTCTATTCGCTTATAAACACTGTAGGATTAATGGCAATGTCAGGTTCCTAGAAGGAGAGAAAGCCTCCCTCAAAAGACTAAACTGACTACAATCAGATATTGCCTCATACCTTAGGATGGCTACTATTAACATTAAAAAAATATGTAAATAACAAATAACAGGTTTTGGTGAAGATGTGGTTAAATGGCAACCCTTGTGCCCAGTTGGTGGGAATGTAATGATACAGCAGGTATGGAAAACAGCTCAAAAAATTAAGATTGCCCTATGATCCAGCAATTACATTTCTGGATATACATTCAAAAAAATTGAAAGCAGGATCTCAAAGAGATTTACATACCCATGTTAATAGCAGCACTAGTTACAATAGCCAAGAGGTAGAGTGTCCATCCATGGATATATGAATAAACAAAATGTTCACCCAGTAGCAAAGAAAGATTACCCCCACTCACCCTCTTAACTGGGTTTTGAAACAGCTGTGAGCTACAAGCCTCAAGTTGTGTTTTGATGCATGCATTAAGTCAAATGTCCAACACACACACACACACACACACACACACAATTAAGGCAGTTTAGAGTGGTTAAACTCTGGTTGTATCTCTAACTTTGGGACCTTAGCCATGTCACCTAATTGTTTAAAGTGTCCATATCCCCACTTGCAAAATGGAGATAATGATATATCTACACATGGAATTGGGTGAAAGGTAAATTAGTTAATATATTTAATACTTAAAACTGATCTGGCACAAAGAAAGCCCTTAGCCATTATTATCATCATCAGTAGTAGTATTTGGGTAATTAAAAGATTAAAATACGGGGACTTCCCTGGTGGCGCAGTGGTTAAGAATCTGCCTGCCAGTGCAGGGGACACGGGTTCAATTCCTAGTCCAGGAAGATCCCACATGCCGCAGAGCAACTAAGCCCGTGTGCCACAACTATGAGCCTGCGTTCTAGAGCCCGCGAGCCTAGAGCCCATGCTCTGCAACAAAGAGAAGCCACCGCAATGAGAAGCCCGTGCACCACAATGAAGAGTAGTCCCCGCTCGCCGCAACTAGAGAAAGCCCGCACACAGAAACGAAGACCCAATGCAGCCAAAAATAAGTAAATAATTTTATATATTAAAAAAAGATTAAAATACATAAAATATTAATAGTAACTGTGAGTAATGAAGTGATGAGGTTTTAGGTATGTCTTTTAATTCTGTTTTTATGCTTGTAGCTTATCTAAATTCCATAATAATGTTGTCTGTATAATCATAAAAAAATCAGTGTGTTACTTTTTAAGGTTCTAATAATTCTGAGGAGTAACTCATTAAATGATGAGGCCCTCTTAGACCCAAAGAGTTGGATAGATCATAGAGTTGGATCTATGATAACACCTAAAAGAGTCTGAATGATCATTTTAAAAGTATTTAATATTTGAATGGTTTCCACATTGTGGAACGTGTAGAACAGCACAAAGAAAATGTTAAAAATCACAAAATCCGAAGACAGACACCATTACGTTTTTGTTGTAATATAATTCCTAGGAGGCTCCTGTGAACCATATGCATCTGGGTTGTGTGGTGGTGACTAGACAGAGGCAGTGCTATCATCTCAGAACTTTCCCAGCCCCATCTCCCCAGAAATATCTCATCCAAGACCATCAGCAACACTATGATAGATTCTTCAGACCAAAGAGGAAAATTCTTTCATGCTGCCCCTTTCTCAGACTTATTTTTTTCAAATCACCTTTTCCTAATTCCACTTTCCCTCCCTCCCTACCTCTCTGTCTTCCCCACCTTGATCTCTCTCTCTCACTCTCTCTCTCTCTCTAGTTTCTTACCTTTTTCTCCCTTCAATTTAAAGGAATAAGAACCTATTATTAAGCAATTAAACATGCTCTTCCAGGAATTAAGTTAAATTTGAAATATGTTATTACGCCACAATATCTACAGGTGTGTGTGTGTGTGTGTGTGTGTGTGTGTGTGTGTGTGTGACTTCATTTCAGAGAACTTTAGGGAAACTACTGCTTATTGGTTGGAAAAACTGTCAGAAGAATTGAGGAGATTGGTGCTGCTCAAGTACAGATTTCATAGGTCAGGTCCTTTGAAAAATCTATCCTCTGTTACAGTGAAATAAATCCTACCCTAGAAGTGTTGGGCTACAGAACCTCAGGATATTGAAAGAGGGAACTAAATTGAGGCAGATCAGGCCAGAGAAGGGGTGGGGCACTGCTATAACTCTCGAGAGTGTCCTGCTCACTCTGAAGCCAGACTGATAGTTTCTCTTTACCAACAGACTGTGTGTAATAAGAATTCACATTTATGAAGAGGAAGAAGGGAAAATGCATTAGCACTCTGCTGTTTCAAAAGGCCGAAAAGGCATTTGATCAGATGATTGATTCTCATCTGTCATGAAAAGCTTTCTTATAAAGAAAAAAAGAGTCTCACTATGTTTCTAATAGTAAAATGGCCGATTCTCATTTCCTGCCTAATGAATTATTTACATACTCCACCGAAGGCCATTTACACTCAATCTACACTTAGGCAGTGCTCCAGACTATGGTGTGCTCATTTATAGGAGACTCTCGCTCTGAATTCAATATATCCTCTTCACTTACTCTGAAAGCGGTGGTGTGCTCTACCTCAGAGACGAATGAAGATCCAGTTACGATACATCTGCCCTTCTGTGATCACAGAGCAACGGGTGGAGTGAATTTTTGCAAGGATGCCATTATTCAGTCAATGAAAATAGACAAAAAAGATAACTCAGGACCAAGAAGAAAGAGCCGTAATAACTCGAAGGCAAGGCTGAGCCTCTTATCCCGAGTATCTTCGTATCTTCGAGTCCTGTAGCCATTTCCTCACTGTCCCCCCACATTCCTCCTCCCTGACCGGCTCCTCCGGGCACTAGAGCTCCCTGACCTAGTGAACTTCAGGAGAAATCGGTGGAGACGGTGGCCTTGAAACTGAGGATGCTGCTTTAATATCTTGGGAAATCTTCCAAGTGATTTGGTTATTATTTTTAGGCTTCCTTCTTTCCGAAGGCTTTACTGACAACATCTAGCTCATTCATACATAGAGTAGCAGGCTTTCCCCTCACAGAAAAGCGCTGTTTTCTCTCTCCGTGGTAGGTAGGAGGAAAGATGTATCTTGAAAGCCCTGCTGGTTCCTCCAGTCCTCTGCCCTCAGTACAGAGATGGACTGGGGGCCTTACAGTCACAGTAGAGGTAGCAGGCTGGTCCCCAGCCAGAGGTCCCAGTGCAGCAAGGGTAAATACCAGTGAAATGGAGATCAGCTGCCTCTCAAATGCTCAAAATGCCTTGAGTTTCTCATTTCATGTTGCTGGCAGAGTTAACTTCCCCATTAACACGTCAGCTGTGAAAATGTATTTTTAGCTTCTCGAGCAACTGCTTCTGGACAGCTTTCCTCATTTTAGAGTGACATATCACTTCCAGTTATCAATTTGACATAGGCATTGAAATAAAATGTATCTCTGCGTGGAGTAAAGATGTGATGGTGAAACTAAAAGAGAATTACGGCAGCAACATGGATACTTTGTTGGATTGACACATTGCAATAATGAGTTATATAGTTCATTATAATTTTCTGAAAACCAGGACTTCCATAGAGGTAAAGCTGGGCAAACTTTAATGTGTCTAGGAATGCTAGCTAACTTTAGGATTTTATTTTAAAATTCAATATTTCATTGTAAAACCCATCTTTATTAATCCAGTCAGTAGTTTTATATCAGTCAGTAGTTTCTGTATGATAATAATCCAAGTTTTGAGATTGTGTCTACAAAGTATTGCAGTTTTACATTTTATTATCAATAGTAAGTTGAATAATTTTCAAAAATCTCCTTCTTAGACTTCCTGGAATTTATGAGATAACTTTATAATGAAATATTTTAAAAATATTTATTGAGATATATATTTGTATAGGAAGATGTATATATGCATAGTTTAAAGAATAATTAAAAGGTAGAAAAGAGTGTGAACCTCATATGTGTAAGGAAAGAGACCACCAACACATCAGATACCCTATGTAAGTTCATTGCTTACTGTATCCCCTTCTCTTTCCACTAGAGTTACCTTCTGAGTCTTGAATTTCCTCCTTGCTTTTCCTTTTAGTTTTATGACATATGTACGAAATCATAAAGAATATACTGTTTAATTTAGCCTGAACGTTTATAAACAGAACAGAACTGGATGTGCCCTTTTGTGTCTTCTTTTTTCAAAATTGAATTGAATAATTTTTAATTGCATGTGTGTATATATACACAGAGATAAAAGAAAAATATTGCTTGGAAGATATGTATAAAAATTGTCTTTCGGTTATCTGAAATAATGAACATGTACATTATATAGCTCTTTCTTTAATTATATTTCCCTGATTATTTGCTTCTCTTTAACAATTCCTTGTTTTGCAAAATTTGCTTATAAAATTCCTGACAGCTACAGTCTATTTACATTGTAGCATAGCTTCTACACTGGTCGCTGCCAGCTTATTTCATTCTTTTGTTCATTGAAGAATCATTAATGAGAACATAAATTCAGTGTTAGCATTATCAGCCAGTATACTTGTCGACTGAAAAAAAGAGCACAACCTAAAGGTTGAGAGTTATGTTTTATTTGGTGGACAAAAGTGAGGACTTAAGCCCAGAACACAGCATCTCAGATAACTCTGAGAGACTGCTCTGAAGAGGCGACTAGGGGAGCCAAGATATATAGGAGTGTTTGCGACAAAGACCCGTAGTGGGAACATTAAAAGCTTACTGTTAATGAAAGAAAACCAGACATCTCAAGTTAAATAATTTAGCGCTTTTCTGTGTATGAGAAGATACAAGAGTCTGGGCTCATTGAAATCATTCCTTTGATATGCGCCTCAGCTATCTGGGGACAGAATCCTGTGTTTTCTCATCCTGAGTTCCCTTAGGGCTCACTGTCGAGGGCAGCTATAGTGGCTGATGGCTGCAACAGCCTTTGTTTACTGACATGGCAGGCAGCTTTTTTAGTTCACATACTGAACATGTACTGACATAAAGTTAACAATTTTGAGAATTTTTCTCCAAATTTGATATAAGCATAATAGAACTTGTTTTTCCTTTCTTTCGGATTGTGTTGTACCTGTTGATCCACAATTTTTTTTGCTGTTGTCCACTGACAGAACAGAACATTGTTATCATTTTTTAATCCCCTTTTTCTTTAGTGCTACGTATGATTTCACTTGTTCCCATGCTGGAAGTGTATATAGTAATATCCGAGTGAAAGAAGCAGATTCTTCAAGCAATGAAATCCATTTCAAAAGATACTCATGGCAAGTGCCATAATAATTATCCACTTCAAGTCAGAATTTCTTTCCCCTTCGTAGGTAATGTTGTCCCTTTTATGAAAAGCCTTGACACTTAAAGAGATGAACTTTTTCATCAATTATTTAACATATTCAACAAGTTCCTTTAAGCAATGGAGTACTTCAGTAACCCTGTTTTTCTTTCACTTTGTAAAATCCATTTGCAAATGAGATAGTGAAAACTCTGAGCAAGAAATAAGTAGGGGCCTTCCCTGGTGGCACAGTGGTTGAGAGTCCGCTTGCCGATGCAGGGGACACGGGTTCATGCCCGGGTCCGGGAAGATCCCACATGCCGCGGAGTGGCTGGGCCCGTGAGCCATGGCCGCTGAGCCTGCGCCTGCGGAGCCTGTACTATGCAATGGGAGAGGCCACAATAGTGAGAGGCCCACGTACCGCAAAAAACAAAAACAAGAAATAAGTAGGCTTCCCTCAATAGATAATTTAATAAGTCAAAAAGAATTTGGTTTTTTTTTTTCCTTCACGATTAAAGTATGATTCAGTGTTTAAAAAACAAACAAACAAAAAAAAACTGAAGAGCCTTCAATTGTACTTGTTAAAGAGAGCCAATGGATTTTTGAATGAGAAAGAATTGAAAACTACTGGATGCTAATAAAATCACTAAAATCATCTAGTCATTATGTTCAGGTTTTTTTGTTTGTTTTTTCTTTGTCATGCCTCACTGCTTGTGGGATCTTAATTCCCCAACTACGTGACCAGGGATCGAACCCATGCCCTTGGCAGTGAAAGTGCAGAGTCCTCCTAACCACTGGACCGCCAGGGAATTCCCATGTTCAAATTGTATAAATGCTGAAATAAGAGAAAAATTTTATGACCGTTATTTCAATGTCAGTAGAAAGGATATCAGATACTGTTTGAGTAGAATTATGCAGAATATGAGAAGTACAGCCAACACTTTCTGTAGAATCATTCATGTTCTGCTTTAACTTTGAATAAATTTTTTGCACCTATATACAAGTATTGATATATACAATCTCCACCAAAACTCGTATAATCCCTACAAAAACCAGTACATTTTTTTTCATTCACTCCAAACTCAAGTAGAGTCTCTGTAAAAATCATCTGTTTCTGAAATTTCATCTGGAAGGGATTTTACTCACAATAGCCTTTTTCATAAGAAAAAGGAAAAAAACAAGCCAAGGAAAAAAACGTTTCCTGCATTGTCATCACATGCATCTGTGGCCATGCTGTAGAAAGGTTTAGATATCTTAGCATGGATGATTTAGATTTACCATTTTGATCTTTGATAATCTTTGTAATAGTAAATGGAGCTATTACATTTTTTATGATTTCACCCTGGCATTTTGAAATTTGCTTTCAGTTTTGGAATCAGAAAATAATTCTGGTAGTAGTATATTCAAACAGTCATTTGAGCTGAAAGACTGATATCTTTCATATATAGTGTAGAAGACCGTTACAACTTCCACTGTGACTATTTTATCTTCTTCATGTGAATTTCTCTTAATTAAAGAGTTGTTTTTTTGTTTGTTTGTTTATTTGTTTTACTGTCTTTGGTACTGGCTGAGGAAATCATACATCTCTCGTGCTGCGCTGTAGTATTTGCTGGTCTATAACCGACTTTCCACCATTTTCTATATTGAATGGACAATTGTATGCTGCACAAATATCTTTGAAAGGAATTGTTTCTCATTGAATAAAAGTGTACTGTTGATAAAATTCGTCACAATATTTACACTTTTGTCTGGGCATTTCAAGGTTCAAGTATACACAGATAAAACTAGATGAATGCAACCATTGCAAAAATTGAAAAGACTGAATTTGAAAATTTCAAGGCCATGTTAGTGTGTCTATCACTCACAAGTAAACAAGGGTTGATTGGTTGAAAGGGCTGTGAACTTAGGAAGTATAAATAAATTGAACTCGGTATTTTTTTTAAGATTTATTTATTATTTTATTTATTTATTTTTGGCTGCATCGGGTCTTAGTTGTGGCATGCGGGATCTTCATTGAGGCATATGGGAGCTTTCTTTGCGGTGTGCAGGCTTCTCTCTAGTTGTGGCATGTGGGTTTTCTCTTCTCTAGTTGTGGCACACAGGCTCCAGAGTGCGCACAGTGGGCTCTGCAGTTGTGGCGCGGCACACAGGCTCTCTAGTTGAGGCTCACGAGCTCAGTAGTTGTGGAGCGTGGGCTTAGTTGCCCCGCGGCATGTGGGATCTTAGTTCCCTGACCAGGGATCGAACCTGCGTCTCCTGCATTGGAAGGCGGATTCTTTACCACTGGACCACCAGGGAAGTCCCGAACTCGTTATTTGATGCAAAACGTTGAACTTCCTGCTTGCCTAAAGGGAGAAGTGTCCCTGCAAGGTTCAGTCTTCCAGAACAATCCAGAGCCGATGCTATATAAGATTTTGGTTAGTTTGGGGATTCAAGGATTGGTGATCATTCAGAAGCGGAAGCGTTTAGGGACTGACAGACTTTCAGGGGTGATCTTGTGGCCACTAGAGTAAGGCTGCTGTGGACTTGCTGACTAGAAGTGTGATTGGCTGAATTTTCAGAAGCCTGGCTCTGTCATTGATTTGCTGTCTTTCAGAAGCCTATTACTGGAGAAAGGCAGTCATTTATGGGCTGATTCTAATTAATGGTGGTTACCTGTTCATAACTTGGGACGGTGGCCAGAAACACAGGCTTTTTCTTTTGTGAATATTTCCTTTAATTCTAAATCCCCCCCGCCCTTTTGATCCCTCAGCCAAACCTGCAGAAGGGACCAGATGTTTATTTGTGGAGGTATGCTTCTCAGCTAGTGTTGCCTTAAGTGATTTAATCGCCAATTACTGTGGTTGAAAAATAGCTCTAAATGCTGAATTTTTGTAACTTATTGAAAAAGCTGAATACAGGACATTTAGGGTGTCCTGACAAAGCCAATATAGAATGCAGGACAAAATCACATTGAGGATGTGTCCTGTGTGTTCAGGACGGCTGCCAACCCTAGATGAAGTCCATGCCTGAGGCAGGGTCTTCTAGAGCCAAGCTTTCCCAGCAGTGTTCAGGCAGCGGCCAAGAGTTCTGTGGGTGTCAGGGCCCACTGTCCCCAGGGGGAAGAAAGGGCTGTGGGCTTGCAGTCCCCACTTTACCCAGACTGCTCGGCCTTCCTTATGTTCATAGTTTGGATTTTTGGAGAAAGCTTCAGCCGGAATAAGCAGTCTCATGTCAAAAATGTTCATGTCCACTGTCTGGCGGTTAGATACAGCGTGCATCATGGAGTCTCAGCCTTCAGAGACCTGTGCTCAGAGTTGCTTTCAACACCCTGCTCTGTATGTGGAGAGAAACTTGGGTTAATGGAGAGCTACTAGCTGACTAAAACAAACAGATTAATGATAGCAGATAAGTGCCTGGGTACTGGTGCGGAGTGTAAGCTCAACCTTGGACAAAGGCTGTCAAGAGTAGAGTCCTAAAGGGCACCCAAGGTAGAACAGGTGAAATTGAACAATCAGGGTAGTTAACTTTATGTATAAGCCACAAATACACAGGCATATGCAAAGGCACAGTTATATGCTTAGAAAAGAAAGCTTAAGGAAACATAGGAAAAGTTTCTCTGATTGGTGGGTTTCTGGGTGAGTACTTTCCCCTTTGAAGTTCTTCCTGGATTTCTTAAGCTTTTAATTTTAATAAGCTGTGTAATTTGGGTTTCCAACTGTGTTTACAGGAGAGAGTATGACATACTATAGCATGTGGGCTACTATACATACAACAGTTGATTTTACCTAAATTTGTGGCCTTAAACGATCTCTACTAATGCAGCTAAGCCTAATCTACAGCCTGGGCCCCTCTTCTGATAACCAGACCCATGTTTTCTACTGCACACTGGACATCTCCACCTACACAGCCCACAGAACCTTAAGTGGCTCACATTGACCTCAACCATCACCCCCTTCCTCATGTCTACTTCTAACTCAAATCGCCACCAACTCTCCCTCCTTCTCTATCCCCAGTTTCCTCTAGTCTCTATTCTAAATGTCACTTAAGGGGAATAACTTCAATTTAGTCAGACAAAATTATCATTATGGACACCCACACACATACACTATTTCAACAGTCACTGACTACCTCAAACTCTCCAAGTTGTTTCCTCCTCACCATCCTCACACAGACAGCTCGAATTAAGTGCCTTGTTATTTCATTTTGCTTTGTTTATTAAGTGTTTTTCCTCAGTGCATCAGTCAGGGTTTAACCAGAGAAGTAGAAATAATACAGAGAGGGGACTTCCCTGAAGGTCCAGTGGTTAGGACCCCATGCTTTCACTGCAGGGGGCATGGGTTCGATCCCTGGTCAGGGAACTAGGATCCTGTATGCTGCGTGGTGTGGCCAAATAAATAAATAAATAATACAGAGAGATGCCATATACCCTTTACCTAGTTCCCCTGAAGAGCAGCATCTTGCAAACCCACAGTAACACAACCAGGATATTGACATGGATACAGTCAAGGGACAGAACTTTTTCATCACCACAAAGATCCCTCATGTTGTTCCTTTTACAGCCACAACCACCCCCCTCCCACCCACATTCTCTTCTCAATGCCTGGCCACCACTAATATGTTTTCCATCTTTATAAAGTTATCATCTTAAAAATTTAAATAAATGGAATCATACTCAGCATAATTCTCTGTATATTCATTTGGGTTGTTGCACGTATCAGTAGTTCATTCCTATTTATCGCTTAGTAGTGTTCTGTAGAAGGGATATACCATAGTTGGTTTAACCTTTCATCCGTTGAAGGACATCTGCGGTTTTTCTAGTTTTTGATTATCATGAATAAAGCTCCTATAAATAATTATGCATGATTTTTGTGTGAAAGGACATTTCCATTTCCCAGGAATAAGTGCTCAAGAGTGTAACTGCTAGGTTGTGTGGTAGTTGTATATTTAGTTTTATGATAAACTGCCAAATTCTTTCTGAAAGCAGCTGTACCATTTACATCCCCATTAGCAACGTATGAGTGATCCAGTTTCTCTGCATCCTCACCAGCATTTGGTCACTCTATTTTATTTTAGTTACTCTGGTAGGTGTGTAGTGATAGCTCATCGTGGTTTTAATTTGCATTTTTCTGATGGCTAATGATTTTGAACACCTTTTCATGTACTTATTTGACATCTGCATTTCCTCTTCAGTGAAATGTCTGTTCATGCCTTTGGCCCATTTTCTAGTTGGATTGTTTTTCTCTTGTTGAGTTTTAAAAGTTTTTATATAGTCTAGATATTAGTTCTTTTTCAGATAACATGGTTTGCAAATATTTTCTTATAGTATGTAGATTGTGTTTTCATCTTCTTAAAAGGGTCTTTTACAGAACACAAGATTTTAATTTTGGTGTGAGCCAATTTATGAATTTTTCCTTTTATGGATCATGCTTTATGGGTCAAGTCTAAACACTCTTGTCCTAACCCTGTATCCTGAAATGTTCCTTCCTTTTTTTCTAAATGTTGTATCATTTTAAGTTTCAAATTTAAGTCCATGATTTATTTTGAGTTAATTTTTGTATATAATGTTAGGCTTAAGTCAAGGTCAGTTTTTTTTTTTTTGCCTATGAATGTCCAAATGCTCCAGCACCATTTGTTGAAAAGGCTATATTTCCTATACTGAATTGCTTTTGCAGATGACAAAAATAAGTTGGGCACACTTACTTAGGTGAGTCTATTTCTTGGTTCTCTATTCTGTTGATCTATTTGTCTATCCCTCTGCCAATACCACACAACCTTGGTTACTGTGGCTATATAATGTCTTAAAGTCTGATAAACAGATTCCTCCCATGTTATTCTTTTTCAAAATCGTTTTAGCTACTCTAGTTCCTTTACATTTCCTTATAACTTTTACAATAAACTTGGCTGGATTTTTATAGGAATTACAGTAAGTATATCAGTTGGGGAAGAATTGACATCTTTACTATGTTGAGTCTTCCAATTCATGAACATGGCATGTCTCTCCATTTATTTAGCTTTTCCTTGATTTCTTTCAGAGTTTCAGCCTCAATAGTTTTAACCATTCAAGTCCTGTACATGTTTTGTTAAAGGTACATCTAAGTATCTAATTTTTAAGTGATTGTAAATGGCATTAAATTTGTAATATTGGTGTCCACTTGTTCATTGCTAGTGTATAGAAATGCAGTTGTTTTATATATGTTTACCTTGTGTCCTGTGACCTTGCTGAACACACTTCTTAGCCCAAGGGGGCATTTTACTTTTTTTGTAGATTCCCTGGGATTTTGTATATAGACAATCATGTCATCTGCAAACAGGTATGGTTTTATTTCTTCTTTCTGATCTGTATGCCTTTTATTGCCCTTTCTTTCCTTATTTCACTGGCTAGGATTTCCAGCACTATGTTGATCAAGAATGGTGAGAGCAGACATCCCTGTCTTGTTCTCAGTGTTAGGGGGAAAGCAGTCTTTCACTATTAAGTATAATGTTAGCTATAGATTTTTTTGTAGATGGTCTCTATCAACTTGAAGAAGTTACACCGTATTTCTGTTTTTCTGACAGTTGTTATCATGATGGGTGTTGAATTTTTTCAAATGCTTTTCCTGCATCAGTTGATATGATCATGTGATTTGTCTTCTTTAGCCTGTTAATATGGTGGATTACATTGACTGATTTCAAATGTTTAATTAGTTATGTATCCCCGCAACCCTGCTTTTATGGTCTTTCAACTGATGAATCAGGCCCACTCAGATTATCCAGGATAATTTCTCTTACTTAAAGTCAACTAATTAGGGATTTAATTACATCTGTAAAGTTCTGTATAGGTAAGGGTTATCCCGAAAAGCAGAACCACTAGGAGATATAGATACATAGATATATAGATAGATAGATAGATAGATGATAGATAGATAGATGAAAGAAAGAAAGGAAGGAAGGAAGGAAGGCCGGCCAGAGGAAGAGAGAGAGGAAGAGAGGAAGAGGGGCTCTTGTGATTATGGAAGCTGGCAAGTTTAAAATATTCAGGGTGGGCCACCAGCCTGGATACTAAGGGAAAAGCTGATGTTTCCATTCTAGCTCAAAGGCCGTCTGTTGGCAGAATTCCTTCTTGCTCGGGGGAGGTCATTTTTTTGTTCTATTCAGGCCTTCAACTGGATGAGGCCCCCTCACATTATGGATGGCAGTATGCTTTGCTCAAAGCCTATTGATTTAAATTTTACTCTCACCCAAACATACACTCACAGAAACATGAAGAATAATGTTTGACCATTTCTGGACACCATGGCCCGGCCAAGTTGACACATAAAATTAAAACCACAGTATTAACCATCATCAGTACCTTCACAGCAACACCTACATTAATTGTTTGATTGAATATACAGGAACTGTAGCCTAGCCATGTTAATTTTCTGTTCAATCTATTTATTGATTGAACAGGGATAAACAGGGATATATAAATTAAAATAACTCTATGACAAATGACAAAATAAAATGTCTGTGAGAATGTAAGGTATTCACATATAATAATTGGTGCAGATATGAATTGGTATGGTATTTTTAGAATGAAATTTTAGCAATATTTATAAAACTTGAAAATAATTACAACATTTTCTACTTTAATACAGTTTCCACTCTGCTATGTCTTTAAGAAAACATGCACATTTTCCAAAGAATTCATGTTCAAACATGGTTATTTCAGTTCTATTTATCATAGCATAAAGTGGGAAACAATTATGTGTCTATCAGTGGAAGAATGGTTATGTTATGGCACACATACATGGCAATTCCAGGTAGCAGTTACAGAAGTGAAATAGATATATATGTCCTGCTATGGAAGAATACTTCATTTTATTAGCTGATCATTTAATTTATTAATTAACAAAGGCAAGTGGGAGAAGACTATATACATCACTACCCATGTCTGTTAAAAAAATCACAATATATGCTTATTAAATACTTATACATGAAAAAAGCCTAGAATCAGCTTTAACACACCAGATTGTTTATTGTGGTTAACTCTGAAAAAGGGCTGAATTTTCGAGGAACGTTTGTAAAGAGTGGAATTGTGATTTATCTGTCTTGTTAGATTTTTTTATCTTTTGGAAGAAGGCTTTTTGTACTGTTACCTTTGTAATGGAAATATTTAAATACGTCTGACACCAGAAAGAGTAGCTTTGTATCCATAAGATAAAGTTTCTCCTAATCTGAAATTTGAATGGCTTAAAACAACAAACATTTATTCATTCTGCACATAAAGTGGATGTGCTTGGCAGGGGCTTTCTGCTCTCAGTTGAAGTGGAGTTCCAGGCTGCTTCCATCTTTTATAGTTCCACCATCTCAAGATAGTCTCTCCATGTTTGCTGCCAAATAGACAAAAAACCATGCAAGTGTCAAACTGGTTCTCAACTGTCTTAGCCTGGAACTGAAAAATATTACTTTCGCTTCTATTTCAGTGGCAAGGGCTAAGTCACACGATCTTTTCTAGCTATGAGTGCACTTGGCAATGTAGTATTTCCAGGAATCTAGGAGGTAGAGGAAGCCAAGATATGGATGAACATTTGCAGTCTCTCCCACAAACTGTTAAAATAATATGTGCTCAATACAGAGCAATTTTTATATAATTTGTATGGTAACCCTCTTTGTTTCTTGGAGAGGTTTCTGAGAAGTGCAAATTCATCTTGCAATTAACCAGCTTTTTCAAAAGCCTAAAATGTGATAGGTGCTTTCCAATACAGGACGGTATTTCATTTTCAAAAGGAACCTGAAAAATATCTGCAGGAAAGGCTCACCCTTCTTCACTCAGTAGCACCTCTCTACACTACCCTTTACAATAGCTTCTGTAATCTCAGTAGGCTGAGAATTTTCTCCTTCCTTTTGGTGCGTGGTCAGTATCTTAACATGGGAGTCCCTGCTACACACCACCTGACTGAATACGATGGAACACCTGTACAGGTGCCATTAGACACCCTGAAAACCAGCATTTTCTTCTGGGGAAAGTACACAGATAAGAGGCACTGGAAGGATGGTGAATTATTTTTCTTTCTTTTTAAATCAAAGCTAGCGTGACTGCCAAGGAACCATTTTCTACCTTCTAGAAGTACTCCAGAAGTTTTAGGAATTCAGCTTCTCTAGATGTTTGCTTGTACAGTTATTTCCATGGTGTTTCCTTATTAACTATTTGTAAAAGAGGCTTTGATTTTGACCACATAGGTATTCTCACTTATAGGTACATGTGTTCAGTTTCAAATAAGACACTCGATTAAAATCCTAATGCAGATATCAAGGTGAATTCAAAAACCCCTTTCTAACTTCAGTTATATCGTCGAAACCAGTAGGTTCTGTGCCAAATCATGCTCTACTAACCAGCCTATTTGAAAACTGCCTTGAGTGTGATGAAGATGCTGATGGAGGATGACCACGTGTCTAAAAGTCACTGTCCAATGTGAACTCTACATAGTTAGGGCTGTTGCTATCAGAGGGATCCCATGATGGGGGTCAGTCAAGAGATGACTGCAGGGAGTTGGAACATTCCATCAGGGGGAGGGCAGGTGATTCTGGGCTGTCTGTTCCACTGGGAGCAGGCTCAGCCTCCAGAGGAATTAAGAGACAAAAGGTCTATGGCTGGGAGGAGTGGGAATAATGTGGGCAGCAGACAATCTCTGATCAGGGGTCCAGTCTTACATTTAGCTGTCTAATCAGTTTTGAGTTTATTTTTGTGTATGGTGTTAGGAAGTGTTCTAATGTCATTATTTTACATGTAGCTGTCCAGTTTTCCCAGCACCACTTATTGAAGAGGCTGTCTTTTCTCCATTGTATATTCTTGCCTCCTTTATCAAAGATAAGGTGACCATATATGCGTGGGTTTATGTCTGGGCTTTCTATCCTGTTCCACTGATCTCTATTTCTGTTTTTGTGACAGCACCATACTGTCTTGATTCCTGTAGCTTTGTAGTATTGCCTCATGAATTTTGATACTTTGTTGTTAGGTATATATATGTTAAGGATTTCTGTGTCTTCTTGATGAATTGACTCCTTTATCATTTGATAATGCCTCATTTTATCCCTGAGAATTTCTCATGTTCTGAAGTTTGCCTTATCTGACATTGATATAGTACTCCAGCTTTCTTTTTTTTTTTTTTGCGGTACACAGGCCTCTCACTGTTGTGGCCTCTCCCACTGTGGAGCACAGGCTCCGGACGTGCAGGCTCAGCGGCCATGGCTCACGGGCCCAGCCACTCCGCGGCATGTGGGATCTTCCCGGACCGGGGCACGAACCCGTGTCCCTTGCATCGGCAGTCGGACTCTCAACCACTACGCCACCAGGGAAGCCCTCCAGCTTTCTTTCTTTTTTTTTTTTTTTTCCTCCAGCTTTCTTTTGATTAATGTTAGCATGGTATCTTTATCTCTTTATATTTAACCTCCTTGAGTCTTTAAATTGAATTTCCTTTAGACAATATATAGTCGGTCTAGTTTTTCTATCCACTCTGACAATCTGTCTTTTGGTTGGGATGTTTAGACCATTCACATATAAAGTGATTATTTATATAGTTGGATTTATATCTACCACCAGTGTTACTGATTTCTATTTGTTTTTATTTCCTTTTTTTGTTTGTTTTTATTTTTTGGCTGCGTCGCACAGCATGTGGGATCTTAGTTTCCCCCGACCAGGAATCTAACCCGCACCCCCTGCATTGGAAGTGTGGAGTCTTAACCACTGGACCACCAGGGAAGTCCCTGATTTCTATTTATTAAATTTCCTCTTTGTTTCTTTTTTCCTCATCATTATCTGCCTTCTCTGATGTTAACTGAGCATTTTATTTTATTCTATTTTACATCCTCTCTCAGCATATTATTTATATTTATTTAAAAATTTTTCAGTGCTTGCTCTAGCATTTAAAATACACATATTTTTAATTAGTCCAAGTTTACCTTCACATAACACTATAAGGTTATAGCAGAATATTCTCAGTTCCTGCCTGCTTTCCTTTGGAACCTTGCATTTATTTGTTTCAGTTACCTATATGATATAGTCACCCCATACATTGTTATTATTAATGCTTTAAAGAAAGTTATATTTTAGGTCAATCAATTAAGAAAAAGAAAATATTTTATCTTCACTTATTCTGAGATGCTTGTTTTGCTCAATGAAAATCAAATCTTCTGAGATATATACATCTGATATATAAATATATAAGATATATACATATATATATTTTTTCCTATACCTAAAGATTTGATTCTTTTAACATTACTGGCAGGGCAGGTCTACTGGCAATGATTTCCCTCATTTTTTTCTTTTCTGAGAAAGTCTTTATTTCTCCTTCACTTTTGAAGGATAAATTCATCACTTTTCATCGCTTTAAATATTTCATACCCCTCTATGCTTGCTTACATGTTTTCTGACAAGGAGTCCACTGTAATTCTTATCCTTATTCCTCTATAAATAAGGTACTTTCTTTTCCTGGCTTCTTTCAAAATTTTTCATTGTCTTTGTTTATGTGCAGATTGAATATGTCTAGGTGTAGCTTTTTTGTCCTATATTTATCTTGCTTAGTGTTCTCGGAGATTCCCAGATCTGTGATTTGTTACCTGTCCTTCATTTTGAAAAGTTCTTAGTAATTATTACTTCAAATATTTCTTCTGCTCCATTTTCTCTTTTTTCTCCTTCTGGTATTCTAACTACATGTATGTTGCATTCTTTTATATTGTCCCACAGTTCTTGGTTACTCTGTTCTGACTTTTTTTTAATATTTATTTTCTTTGCATTTCACTTTGGGAAGTTTTCACTGACTTATCCTCACATTTTTGCTCAGATATGTGGAATCTCCTATGAGCCAGTCAAGGGCATTTCCCATTTCTGCTTCTGTTTTGACTTCTGGAATTTCTTTTTGATTCTTAGCGTTTCTGCCTCTCTGCTTACATTACACATTTGGCACATTTGGTCTTATATGTTATTTGCTTTTCCCATTAAAGACCTTAACATATTACTCATAGATATATTAAATTCATTGTCTGTTAATTCCAATACCTGTACTATATATGAGTATGGTTCTGAGGTTTGTCTCTTCAGACTGCGGGTTGTTTTTTTTTTTCTTGCATTTTGATATGCTTTGTCATTTTTTTGTTGAAAGATAGATGTTTGAGTAATAAAATTGAGGTAAATAGTCTTTTAGTGTGAAGAGTTGTGTTAATCTGGCTAAGAGGTGGGCTGTTTTAAATGTTCATCATAACTATGTGTACTAGGAGCATCAGATTCCTCTAATATCCTTAATTTGGTTCCCCATCTTGGCTTTGGGGCTTCTCTGTACACTGCTCCTCAGAGTGAGTGTATCTTACAGCTTTTTCAGTTGTTACCCATTGGAGCCTTGCTGATTTGGTGGTAGGGTATGGAGGACAGGAAGCATGCCATAACCTTCTGATTAACTGTCAGTCTTTTACAGGGCCTGTGATTCAGTGCTGTGGCCTTCACAATGGTTTCTGTCCCTCCTCCAGTGATATATCATTTTTGCCTCTTTCCTACTACTTAGACTGCAACATTCCCAATTCATTTTCTTAAAGTTCCCTCCCTCGCCCCAACAGCTGAGGCCAGGAAGACTGTAGGGGATGGATTGAGGAGGAATTCCCTCTTCCAGCCAGGATAAGATTTCAGAATTATGCTCTAGAGAAGTATTTTATCCTGGAAAGTAGGCCTTTGTTATGGAGAAGGTTATGGGAGTGTTTACTGATGGTTAGTCTCCCCTCCCTCTGCCAAAGCCAGGAGGGATATTTCTTGACTCTCTACCCTGAGAACTTAGTGCGGTTCCTGGAGGGAAAACCATGATTATGTAAGCAGATCTTGGCTGCTGTACCTGTCTTTCCAGAATTCAGGGTGGCATTTTTAAAAGGTAAAACTAGAACTCACACTCAGGCAGCCTTAAAGTCAGAGACTGTTTCACCAGCCAAAATAAAAAAAAGAAGATAGAAAAAAGATTTGAAATTATACAGCAGAACTTAAGGTTCTCTTTGTGGAGCCCAATCTACTTTAAAGACAGGAAAGATGAAATACAGAGAGTCCTGTTTCCCCAAATTAGTATCACCTGTATCCTTCAGTCAGGTGAGTCAAATACGTTATTCTCCATAACTGTCTCAAGATTTCCCACTGACCTATTTACTCCCCAACGTAGACCCAGCTGTTGATCAGATTAATATCACAGGGATTTACATGGTGAAAAGAAAGGAA
>NW_020175096.1:132978-136509 GCF_003031525.2 Neophocaena asiaeorientalis asiaeorientalis | reverse complement strand
CATAAAAGAAGAATTAACCTCATCTGAATGAATTGTTGGCAGATTGAGGCTCTTATAGTAAAGAAAAAGGGCTTTTATAATAGCTTTTGTTTCCTTTCAAAAAGATACCAGGATTACCAAATATGCACAATCCGTAGTGCTCTGCCTAGGTATTCTACTTGCATTGACTTTTCCCACCTTTAATGTTTTACGCAACCTTCTTCCTGCTCTGCTTGTGAATTTTAACAACAGAAAATCCCAGATTTGTTCCAGGATGCTTTAAACACCTTCCAATACAAGTTGTACATGGCTTTTTCTCCCTAAGGGGAAAAAGGAAATTTTAAGACCCCAGACTTTGCTCCTTCTTGGTCCAACTTTGAGGTTTGGCTGTGAATAGCCTCAAGGGATCTTATAAAAGCCCTAAAACCCCCAAATTCTATGTTTAATATTGCTCTTGCCCTTTGGCAGATTTTACTCTTCATTTATGTTTGATTTCATTTGTGTAACAGTTCTGCTTTAATGAAGGCTGTCTGACTAACCTGTAGTTAAAAGTGACCTGGGACCCACAGCACGCCTATCAGAAAGGTGAAAATCCAAGTCACAAATGCAGCCGGATCCAGGAAGTCTTTGTTCCTGTGGGCCAAAGACTCTCCTCCCTACCTAAAGACCCAGGGGTCTGTGGGGGTGGGAGTGTGGCAGGAGAGGAACAGGATAAAGGGGACCCAGTCAGGGCAAGCAACTTGGTCCCGGAAACCTCTTTATCTGCGTGAGACTCTTCTTACACAGAGACACCAAGGTGGCAGGCATCAGCACAAGCAGCCCGCTCTGGGAGTCTCAGTCTCCTTGGCAGTGAGACTTTCCTACCTCAGGGCTGGGCAAGTCACCTATCCACAGCATGCTCCATGCTCCTTCCACCATCTTCTGCCTCAAGGGCTTGTGGGTAGTATTTTTTTTTAAGTGAAGTATAGTTGATTTACAATGTGATATTAGTTTCAGGTGTACAACATCATGATTTGACACTTTTATGATACTCCATTTAAAGTTATTATAAAATATTGGTCATATTCCCTGTGCTGTACATTACATTCTTGTATCTTATTTATTTTATATGTAGTAGTTTGGCCCTCTTAATGCCCTTCCTCTATCTTGCCTCTCCCCATACCCCTTTCTCCACTGGTAACCACTAGTTTATTCTCTGTATCTATGAGTTTGTTTCTGTTTTGTTATATTAATTAATTTTATTTTATTATATTCCATATATAAATGATAACCTACAGTATTTGTCTTTGTCTGACTTACTTCACTAAGCATCATACCCTCCAGGTCCATCCATGTTCTTGCAAATGGCAAAATTTCATTCTTTTTTATGGCTGAGTATTCCATTGTATATATATACACCACATCTTCTTTATCCATTCATCTGTTGATGGACACTCAGGTTGCTCCCATATCTTGGTTATTGTAAATAATGCTGCAATGAACACTGGGGTGCATGTATCTTTTCGAATTAGAGTTTTCGTCTTTTCCAAATATATCCCCAGGAATAGAATTGCTAGATCATATAGTAGTTCTATTTTTAGTTTCTTGAGGAACCTCTGTACTGTTTTCTATAGTGGCTGCACCAATTAACATTCCCACCAACAGTGCACAGGGGTTCTCTTTTCTCCTCATCCTCGCCAACACGTCTTTTTGATAATAGACATTCTGACAGGTGTGAGGAGAGCTCATTGTGGTTTTGATTTGCATTTCCCTGATGATTAGTGATGTTGAGCATCTTTTCATGTGCCTGTTGGCCATCTGTGTGTCTTCCTTGGAAAAATGTCTATTCTGATCTTCTGCCATTTTTTAGTCAGGTTGGTTGTTCTTTAGATATTGAGTTGTGTGAGAGGTATTATTTGCTTTTAAATGCTTTCAACAAATGCTCACCTGGGAGGCTGCTCCAGCCCTAACAGTTCTAAGGTTGGTGAAGCAAAGACAAATTTCTGAGCTGATTCCTCAGGGAACCACAAAACAGGCCAAAATACACAACCACAACTCTGAGAACTATGTCTGTATTTCTCCCTCTGACACCAGCAAGCTGAACCAGGAATACAGACTGCCATCCACATAGCCACTGCCTAGCTGGGGAATGGGGATGGTAGGCAGGTAACCAAAATCACCACAGAGATCTCTTACCAAAATTAGAAATCTTTTTTCATTAAGCACTCTCTCGTTGTTCTAAGTTTTTAAAATTAAATTCCAGAGTTCAAAAACAAATTGATACTGATAGTTTTGCCAACTTAATCATTGCTTGTGGAGGGATAGAGTTTTTGATTTCTCTACTCTGCCATCTTCCTGTGACTTCACGCTGATGACATATCAAGTGTTTAACAATAGTTATCAATCACTGGCACGATTGCTTGGGATTTAAATTTTGTTATCAACTTTTCTGAATTGTCTAAATTTTCTCCATCAGGGTTTGTCAACCTTGACACTCTTGACGTTATGGATCAGATAGATAATTCCATGTAGGATGTTGTCCTGTGCATTGAGGGGGTTTAGCAGCATCTCTGTTCTCTACACACTAGATGCCTGTAGCACCTCCACCCTCACCAGGTGGGACAACCAAAAATATCTCCAGGAATTGCCAAATGTCTCCTCAGGGACAAAATGTAACTGGTTGAGAACCACTGCTCCTTAGGGAATGAGATCCTAATATATGTGAAAAGCTAGGTAGGTATAAAGATAGGTAGGTTGAGAGATTGATGATAGTGTGGTTTGTCGAATAATGATTCACCAAAAGATATTCACGTCCTAATCAATGGAACCTGTTAATGTTAACTTATATGGCTAAAAAGGACTTTGTAGATGTGATTAAGTTACAGATCTTAAGGTAATGAGATTATTCTATATTATCCAGGTAAGCCCTAAATGCAACCACATGTTCTTATAAGAGAGAGGCAGAGACAGATCTGATACAAATACACAGAGAAGGATTATGTGAAGACAGAGGTGGAGATTGGGGTGATAATGGCAATGAGCTAAGGAAGGCCAGCAGCCACTAGAAGCTGGAAGAGGCAAGGAACATTTTCCCCTAGAGCCTCCAAAGGGACTACAGGCCTGCCCATACCTTGATTTTGTCCCAGTGATACTGAATTTGTATGTCTGGCCTCTAGGGTTTTGAGAGAATACATTTCTGTTATATTAAGTCACCAAACTTGTGGTAATTTTTTTACAGAAACCAAAGGAAATTAAGATAGATAGATGGATAGATAGATAGGTAAGTAGGTAGACAGATACATAGATAGATAAATAGATATAAATATTGATCGGTATGTACAGTTATCATGTTTTTTACATGTATAATACAGCTTTTTCCCTATGTCATTAAAACTTCTTAGAAACAACAATGTGGAAGCTGCGTAAGTTTATTTTATGGACATCCAGGGTCCTTTTGGAAAATGAGATAATTTCAGACTTTTAAAAATAATTGACACGGGCTTTCCTGGTGGTGCAGTGGTTGAGAGTCCGCCTGCCGATGCAGGGGACGCGGGTTTGTGCCCCGGTCTGGAA
>NW_020175096.1:132262-132890 GCF_003031525.2 Neophocaena asiaeorientalis asiaeorientalis | reverse complement strand
GTTCCGAAAAAAAAAAAAAAAAAATTGACACTATAATAATCACCTTTGAGCATACAACTTTGTGGGTATACATCAGTATTCCTTCAGAATTAATGTCTAGAAGAGGAATTATAGTGTCAAATGGATTTCATATTTATGACTTTAAATATATAGTGTCAAATTTCCATCTGTCAATGTTATGAATTTAAAACCCCATCTAGTAGTACATGAGAGAGTCTGCTTTCTTACAACAGCTTAAAACCTAATTAAACACTTAAAACTCATATTTTTTCAAAATGTAAATAGCTGTATTTTTTCCTGAATATAAGGGTAATGTATATTCATTGAAAACATTCAGAAAATAAAGTATGAAGAGGAAAAAAATCTTCCTTCCAGAATTTTCTTTTTCTTTAAGCATATACTGTTTAAACAGGAGCAGTTGGGGAAGAGAAAGAAGACAGCATTAAAGATACACCAGAAGAGTTAAAGAGGAGAGGGTCTTGTATCAAAGAAAGTTTGAGATCTTAGAGGTTAGCCAAATCAATTAGTGAAAGAAAAAAATACATATATTGCCCTCATCTAAAGAAATATATATATGGAGAAATTATGTTTATATATATTGTATATAAAAGTATATATTTAATGCAAT
>NW_020175096.1:114379-132242 GCF_003031525.2 Neophocaena asiaeorientalis asiaeorientalis | reverse complement strand
AAGGACAAATGGAGGTATCTTAGTAAGTCAGGGGTCATAACTAAGGCCCAGACAGATTCCAGAAAGGAGTAAAGGGATAGATATCAGAGAGTAACCTGAAATGATACCCTAGAGGACTACTGGATCCATGAAACTGGTGAAAGTTGCCCTCTAGAGTTAATGGAATGTTATGAGATAAGTTGGGGGTGTTTATTCCTCTGAATGACTAGCACAACCTCACGGACTGTAGTGGTCAACATGGTCAGAACAGAATCACCAATTTCCATTCTTCCCGATCTGCTCCTCTACTGAGCAAGTTTTCCCTATTTCAGTTAAGTGGTACCATCATACACCCAGATTCTCTGGCCAAAGTCTAGGCATCATCACTGATTGTTCTTCCCTCATGACCTCACAGCCATTCAAATTTTACCAGCTGAGGCCCCAGATATAGTGGAATAGAGACAAGCTCTGTCTGAATACTAGATGTACAGAATCTATAATTGTCATTTCACAACACCAAATTATGGAGCAGTAACTGATTTAAACACATTCTTTTAATTTATTCTTCATTTTAGTGCATCCTCTGATTCATCAGTATTTCATTTTCCATCTTCTGTTTCATTTTTATTCAATTTCTATTCCATCCTTCAAAACGTTGTATTTTATATTTCAATCCAAATCCCATTCCATTTTTTCTATTTCATCTATTTAAAAGTCTACAGTGTATATTTCATAGTCCATTTATTTCATGCATCACGGTGGCTTCTCTTGTTGCAGAGCACGGGCTCTAGGTACGTGGGCTTAGTCACTCCACGGCATGTGGGATCTTCCCCGACCAGGGCTCGAACCCGTGTCCCCTGCATTGGCAGGCAGATTCTTAACCACTGCACCACCAGGGAAGCCCTCGTTCTTTTTCTTTAAAATTGTATTTTATTCTATATTCCATTTCATTCCTTTTCTCATATGACATTATATTTTTTATTCTGCATGCCATTAGATATTTATTTCCATTCTCCTTTCCGTTCCATTTTCCCATTATATTCCATTCAATTTCCATCCTATTCAGTTTTCCTTTCCATACCCTGTTCAGGTCCATATTCTATTCCTCATTTCATTCCAGTTTCCTCTGCAACCAGTCTCCATTTCATCCCCTTCTATACTACATTTCAAATCCACTTTACATTCCATATTATTTAACACTCCAAATACCATTCCATTCTGTTTTGTGTTTCCAGTTGTTCATGAATTCCATTAAACATCCCATTCCATTTTGCCAAAATTGTTATAAAAATGACTTCCAGGAGATCAGCTTGCCAGTATTTTTATCAAAGAATTACATATGTGCCTGGTACATATGTGTTGGTACAATTACATATGTACCAACAATTTCCACTTCTGGGAATTTATGCATAACAATGGCAAACTTATGAGCAAATTTTAGCAAGAAGGGTGTGTCTCAGTGATGTGTTAGAGAGTGAAAAGTTGAAAACAACACAAATGTTGGCAATGTAAGAATATTTAGAAATGTAGGTTTCTTCTGTAAATGGAGTATTTTCTAGTTACAGAATGGCCTTGTGTAAATTTATTAATTGACATGGAAAGTGGGTTTTCTAGGTCTAAATCACAAGTTACAAAATAATTTGTATGAATAAATAATTCTACTTTTATAAAACAAGAGAAAAACTACGAAATAAATGAATGGCTGTTCTGCCAACATATAATCAAACATTTGCAGTAGTTACCTATGGGTGTGTGGAAATTTAGGTTCAAGTTTTCTTACATTTGCTTTTCTTTTTGGGGTACTAAATATGCAACCCTTTTGTGATAATGACTAAAAATAAATGTCCAAATGTTAAACTTGAAGTCTGTGCATCACAACATATTTATATTAACAGAAACTAGACATCGGTGGCCAAGAATGAAGACTAGGTCAGATACATAGCATACACTCATCACTAGATTACTATGTAGCCTATACAAATGTTGATGTGTATTTAAGGGCAGTACCACTCTTAATTCCAGGCAACCCTTGTCTTTGCCTGAAGGAGCCAGGTGGGCCAAAGCAGTCTTCTGGGAAATTGTCTAAAACTCCCTCTGGTGCCTGGGAACCACGAGGCAGCAGGGCTGAACATTTCAAGAACAGCGTGGGGCCCCATCCCATTTCTCCCCTTTCAGAAAGCCACGCTCCAACTCTTAAACCCACACCAGTTCGGCGTGGGGTGATCCAGATGCCAGGAGGAGTCCCAGGACTGTTCCGTCTGGGGTCATCCATGGACCCAGTGTTCTGACCAGTTCCATGAGCACGACCTAGCTAGGGGATTATCTCTTTCTGACCAGTGTGGTATTTCTTTCAAGTCATTTCTTCGGTTTGAGCCACCAGCGTGATGCTGACATGCTGATTTGGGGGTCACTCAAAATGTTTATCTAGAGACCCCACCCTCCTACACACAGTCACACACTTTTAGGGGCTATGTTTAAATACTGAGGAAATTCACATTACTGACCAGTCCAGGGCAGACCCCAAAGCAGTGGTGCACGCTCTCCTGTTTGCTGCCAGAAGGATCTGGGTTGGACTCTGGGAAGATGAGTGTCATGTGATATCCAGCTCACCAATCAGAAGCGAAGATTCCACCAGGGCCCGCCCATCTTCCTCGTTCTACTAACCCTGGCTCTACCTGAGCCGCCGTTTGCAGCAGAGTACCTCTGTTTCTGAGAACCTGGCATTATGGCCCCCCGGTCAGACGAGGAGGAGAGAAGCAGCAGCAGTCTGATTTCATGCAGGGTGAGGTGGCCAGTGGGCCTAAGAACGAGGTCGTTTCTGCCGCTACTGATACCCTTAGGACTGCCAAGGTGCTGATCTACAAGGCTGCACGGGTTCTCGCTCAGACCTCAGAGGTACGTGGGCCCAGAAAGACCAGAATCAAGAACGTGCACGCTGGAGCGAGGCCGCCACGGGACGACCCACACGGGGCACTGGCTCTCTCATGGACGAGCTCGGACCGTGGTTTAGGGTAAACACGGGCCCAAAAGCAGCTCCACCAGGAAGAGCCTGCCGGGATACGGAATCCTCCAACGTGCTTTCCGTTTCCTAGAGCTTCCAGGACTCAGAGGTCTGAGCTTTTGCTGCCGTTTACTCCAAAGTCTGAGCCCAGCAGCAGACTCCTTTCTCAAGGCTTCTGTCTGGAGTCCAGCATCCCGGCCAGACCCTGGTCTTCCCAGCCGCAACCCCACACCAGGCCCGACCCTCCTGAGCCGCCACACAGGTAAGAACGGTGCGTCGCTGCGCTCTTTTCCACTCCGGGCCGGCTGGCCTGAGTCCTGCTTCCCCCCTAGATTGACCTGAGGAAGGCCGCTCTTCCCCTGTGCCCTGGTGGTAATGCCATCTGCATTAGTGCCGCCTCTTCTGCTCTCGTGGCACATTCTCCTTTCATTTTGCTGGGCAGTGTGTTGAGAGCATCTCCTCCCTCAGGTCTCTTGCTTTGAGCCCCTCTCCTCCCTCATGGGGTTTTCTGTGCTCAGCTGTCCGTCGTACTGTGATGATGATTTGTTTTGCCTGAGCTTCGACTCCAAGCCTAGTCCTCCGAGAGTTAGGCCCCTCTTGCTGCCTGAACTTGATGCTCCGAGCCCTGCCTCTCTAGGAGAGCAGGCACACCCCTACCCCGCACCTACTGTGCTGTGACCCTCTGTAAGCAACCTCCTAGAAGCAAACGTGGAACAGCCAGCCAGCCACTGCAGTGATTGAGCTGCCTGTTCGTGTTCACCTGTGAGGTTTCCAAGAGTTCTAACCTAGATTCAGAGCAATTTAAAAGCCTCTCCTCCCCATGGCTCCAGCAGTCAGCACTTAATCTGCTGTTAACCCTCGATTAACAGCCCCCTGCTCCCTGAAAATGGCCTGCCTCTGCTCCTGAGCTGAAATTTCCCTTTTCCAATTTGCCTTTTATAGAACGAAATTTTCTTTAATGGTATCTCATTCTGGCTTTTCCATAATTACAAGTAAAAGTAAACACTTCTTTTGTTCTTGTCTTTGGGCATTTATGTTTCTGTAAAATGCCTATTTATACTCATTATTTGAAAAAGCGTGCATTATGAATAACCCTTTTTCTGGTTCATGTGGAGCAAATACTTCCACTGTTTGGTCTTGTTCTTTAACCTTATAAGTACTCTCTTTAAAATTTTTTTAATTTTATTTTTGGCTGCGTTGGGTCTTCGTTGCTGCGCGCCGGCTTTCTCTAGTTGCACAAGGGGGGGCTGCTTGTAGTTGCGGTGCGCGGGCTTCTCATTGCCGTGGCTTCTCTTGTTGCGGAGCACGGGCTCTAGGCGCGCAGGCTTCTGTGGTTGTGACGCACAGGCTAAGTAGTTTTGGATCGTGGGCCCTAGAGTGCAGGTTCAGTAGTTGTGGTGCACGGGCTTAGTTGCTCCGCCGCATGTGGGATCTTCCTGGACCAGGGCTGGAACCCGTGTCCCCTGCGTTGGCAGGCAGATTCTTAACCACTGTGACACCAGGGAAGTCCCAATACTCTCCTTTAATAACTAAAAGTTTAAAAATTATTATGCAGCTGAATTTGACTATCTTTTTTTTTTTTAACAGATGTTGGAGGTAGGCGTTTATTTATTTATTTATTTTTGCTGTGTTGGGTCTTCGTTTCTGTGCGAGGGCTTTCTCTAGTTGTGGCAAGCAGGGGCCACTCTTCATCGCGGTGCACGGGCCTCTCACTATTGCGGCCTCTCCTGTTGCGGAGCACAGGCTCCAGACGCTCAGGCTCAGTAGTTGTGGCTCATGGGCCTAGTTGCTCTGCGGCATGTGGGATCCTCCCAGACCAGGGCTTGAACCCGTGTCCCCTGCATTAGCAGGCAGGTTCTCAACCACTGCGTCACCAGGGAAGCCCCTTTGACTATCTTTTATAGTTCGTGCTTTTTATATTTTAACTAAGAAATCTTTTACTAGTCCCAATATATGTAAGATAGTCTTATTTTTTTCTATATGCTTTAAGTCCTACTTGTCACAGAATAATCTACCTGAAATTTGTTTCCGTTTACAATTTAGTGGAGAGATTCCCATTTTTTCCCTTTTTTCCATACGGATAACCTATTGTCCCGTAGCATTTAAAAATTTCCTTCTTTTCGGGGGCTTCCGTGCACCACAACTACTGAGCCCGCGTGCCTGGAGCCCGTGCTCCACAAGAGAAGCCACTGCAATGAGAAGCCCGCGCACCACAACTACAAGCAACGAAGAGTAGCCTCCGCGCGCCGCGACTAGAGAAAGCCCATGCGCAGCAATGAAGGCCCATCCCAGACAAAAATAAATAAATAAAATAAATAAATCTATAATAAATAAATAAAAATGTCCTCCTTTTCCCATGATCTAGCACCATAGCCCTGAAGTGGAATAGGTTTTAATTTATGCATGGATCTATGTTTAGACTCTTTTCTGTACAGCTTGGGTCATTTGTCTCTCTTTCCACTTATACCACACTGTTATAAAAAGCCTCTGTGTTGTAGGGCAAATATCCCATATCATTCTTTTTCAGGAATATTTTCATACTATTCATATTTCATGACCCTTTCCTTTTTCATATACATACTAATATGTCAAATTGCATGAAATATCCCATTGGGGTTTTATTTGAAATTGCTTTGAATTTATAGGTTATTTTGCAAAGTCTATATTATTGTAATAATGAATCTTCTTGTCCATGAAAATAGTGTATACTACCATTTATCTTGCGATGTGTGTGTGTGTGTGTGTGTGTGTGTGTGTGTTTCATTGACATTTTTATACTTTTCCCACTAGTTTTACTCTGATGTTTCCAGGCGTGGTTTTCTTTGTATCTGTCTTGCTTGCTTGAGGTCTGTAGGGGTTCTTAATCCTGCAGCTTGATATCTTCAGTCAGTTTTGAAAAATTATAGGCAATTATTTCTTCATAGAATGATTTTTTTAAATAAATAAAGCTTGAAGTGTTGGTTTCATTTTTTAATGTAATTTTTTTATTGTGGTCTCTAAAATTGTTAATTTTATGTCATATTTGGAGGTTTAAAAGAAAGTAGCATGCTGGTTGACTCTTTAGAAGGGACAAAGGGTCATCATTTATGGCCTTTATTTGAAATGGAGTTATGACCATAAAATTCCCATTTGGACAGTTCATACCCTCTTAGCATAGGTAATTTACAACTTGGACAAGAGAACTAGAGTTTAACCCAAGGTGTCTAGAGAAAGGGAGGGGTGATGGAGGTACCCAGTGTCAGGAAGAGGCAATGCATGATCAAGTGTATGAGAGAGGAGGATAACCCAGATAGGAATAGGGAGGGCTGGGAGGAAGATTCAGAATCAAGAAGGAGGAAACAGCAGACAGAGGTCAGAAGCCTGGGGGGAAGGTCTTGGTTTTTAGAGGAGGAAACAGGGGCTTCTGAAGCCTACAAGATGGGGAGGAAGGGGGCTGGGCAACTATTCAAGGTTAATGACTGACATGCTAAAATGGTCAAATATTAAGCGAAAAAATATTTTTTCCCTCGTACCGTGATGATGATTCGTTTTGCCTGAGCTTCAATATTAATGGATATTGAGATTAATGGATGTTAATGGATAATCTCGTTTAAAAAAATAGTTGTGACTGAGTTTGTGAGCAGATATGTGAGTGTGATTGTGTATGTGTGTGTAGACACTTGTATAGAATTGGATGGGCATATAACATGCTGTGAACAGGATATATATTCACTTGTTTTTTCACCTTGATCATAGCATCATTTCTGTGATATGACTAAGCTGTTTTTCAAAAATTTAAGTTGTGGAAACATGGTAGGAAACCACATTGAAGTGAGTGGAGTGGAACAGTAAAATGAACTCCCTTTCCCTCCTTTCCATGTTTCTCCTCTCTCTCTCTTTTTTTTGTGGCCAGGTTTACATATACTCTGAGTAGTGTTTTTTTTTAATTGAAGTATAGTTGATTTACAATGTTATGTTAGTTTCTACTGTACAGCAGTGATTCAGTTATACATAGATATATATTCTTTTTCATATTCTTCTCCATCATGGCTTATTACAAGATATTGAGTATAGTTTCCTGTGCTATACAGTTGGTCCTCGTTGTTTATCTCTTTTATATATAGTTGTTTGTATCTGCCAATCCCAAACTCCTAATGTATCCCCTGCCCTCTTTCCCCTTTGGTAACCATAAGTTTGTTTTTGAAGTCTGTGAGTCTGTTTCTGTTTCGTAAATAAGTTCATTAGTGTCATAATTTAGATTCCACATATAAGTGATATCATATGCTATTTGTCTTTCACTTTCTTAGTTACTTCACTTAGTACGATAATCTCTAGGTTCTCCTCTCTTTTTTTTTACTTTTCTGGTATATGGCCAGTACCTGGTCAAGAAGGGTCATAGTGCTGAGCCCCGTATTAGGCTCTCCTTATCTGCTTTTCATGCCAGAGCTAAAAGTCCACAGGGACAAGGTGATGAGGCTCCTGACACCCTGTTACTTTTGTAGAAAATATATCAGGTACCCTAATTCCCTAAGGATACTTCCAGGGCCAGCAAGGTCCTATTCTCAAAGTCATTCCGAAGGAAAGAAGAGCTGGGCCTATGATATGCTCAATCTTGGGCACAAAAGGTGGCTAGGTGGTCACTGTTTGTGGGAGCAAGGAGTAGACAAAGCTTGGAGGTGTGGGTTGAGGTGCTCTTAGTGTTAGGTGTGAAGCACTGCATGGTGTAGGACATAACGGCCATGAGAAGAAGGGATCCAGGACATGGGCTGGTGGCCTCCATTTTACTTTTGACATAGGCACTGCAAAAGTTAGTGGTGGGTGTGTATGTGTCGTTAGCTCTGTAGCCCAGCTCCAGAGAGTTAGAAACACCCAGGGATGTATATCTAGGAAGCTACACTTTATTCCTGGAGGTAGCCCTGACCACAGAACACCCCCTCATATACGAGAGGCCGAGGAAAGCAGTACTTGAGGCCTTAGGTCTGGTTCCTTCCTTCAGTGAGCCAGCATTACAGGCGGAATCAAAGATCCAACCATCCTACTTCATCCTATGGTTTTAATAGGTTTCCTGGGCATTTGATCTGCCTGAGTGTGGACACGAATTCAGTGTCCTTAACTCAGGTCCTCCACACCAAAATCTACATAGCCCCAGCTGGCCACAAGCTCTTCTTCCTTCCTTTGACCTTGAGACCTACCTATTCTCTCTCCTTAAGAAAGGACCAAATACCATCACATAGCAGACCTTCACACTGCAGAATCCAATGGAAACATCTTAGACATCATCTTACTTGACCTTTTGGCAGCATTTAATACAGTTGATCACTCCTTTTCCTTGATACATGTTCTTTCTTGGTCTTTAAAGATTTCCCTCTTGGTGTTCACCTTGTATTCTCCTGGAACTTCCTCATTTTCCATACTTCTGTGTGTTAGAATTTCCAAGGCTTTAGGTTTTGGTCATTTTTTTCTACACGCATTCATTTCCTAGGGGGTCCTATCTAGACTCGTGTTTTTAAATGTCACTTTAAGTTGATGAATTTCAAATATGTATGTTCATTTTTACTCATTCCCTTGTACTTCCATTCATACAGCTGTGTAATCGGTTTTTCCACTTGAGGTCTAACAGGCATCTCAGATGTCAGTAATAATAGAGTGCTGTCCATGGGCAATGTAATACTGGCCACACAATGTAATTAACAGTTCTCTAGTAGTCAAAATTCTTTGTAAAAAGAAGCGTGAAATTAACTTTAATAATATGTTTTTAACTCCGTCTATCCCAAATATTATATTTTCCATGTGGAAGCAATATAAAGATTATTAGTGAGCTATTTTTCATTCTTTTGTACTGAATCATTGAAATCTGGTACATATTTTACTCTTACGTCATATCTCAAGTCTGACTAGCCTCATTTCAAGTGCTCAATGGCCACATGAGTGGACAACACAATTTTGCACCTTCTCCTTTCCTTCATCTCTCTTGTCCATTTCCTCCTGAATTGTTTCCAGCCCCAGAGCTTCTGCTAATCGTGGAGTCTTGCCCTAGAAGGAAACACTGAGGTATCAGTTTTGAAAGTTCACGGTGGTCTTCTGCTCTAGTACCTTTGGTCCTTCTTGAGGTGTACTCCTTGCACTTGCCTGCTATGGAAAAGCCAAAACCCTCCCAACTGCAGCTGTTCTTTCCAGTGAGTACCTAGTGACTAGTTTGCTATTCTCTATTATAAACTTAGTCAGATGCTGTGCCATTGCTTCTTTTTTTTTTTTTTTTTTTAACTCACATACAGACACTGATACCATACAGGTAATGTGTCTCTTGATGTTTTTTCCTCATCCATTTGAATTTTAGGATTTGGGGGGAATGTTTTTGCATTCCCAATGCTGTGAAATCATCAGCTCTGTTTAATAACAGAGCATATTCATCATTGCAAAATGAAACCCATACCAATTAAGAAGTTAATCCTCATTCCTTCCTCCTTCAGGCCCTGGCAACCACTAATCTGATTTCTGTCTCTATGGATTTGCTTATTCTGGATATTTCATGTAAATGGAATCACACCTTTTGTGTCTAGCTCCTTTCACTTAGCACGTTTTCAGGTTCATCCAAGTTGTTGCATGAATCGGTATTCCATTCCTTTTTAATGGCTGAATAACATTCTGCATTGAGTATCTGTACCACATTTTGTTTATCCATTCATCAGTGGACAGACGTTCGGGTTGTTTGGACATTTGGACCTTTTGGCTATTGTGAATAGTGCTGCTATGAACAGACATGTACGAGTTTTTATTTGAACACCTGTTTTCAGTTCTTTTGGGTATATATCCAGGAGTAGAAATGCTGGGTCATACGGTAATTCTATCTTTAACTGCTTCAGGAACCACCAAACTGTTTCCAGAACGGCTGCACCATTTTACATTATCCCAAAAAATGTTATTAGATTTCTATATTCTCTATATCCATTTTAAACTTTATTATTTTTCTTTTCTTTATCTTATAACCATCCCGGTGGGTGTGAAATGGTGTCTTACTGGGTTTTGATTTGCATTTCCCCAACGACTAAGGACTTTGAAATGAATAGGTTGAAAGTGCAAGAAGACTTGGAGGGAACTTGTCAGGGTATGCTTCAATGCACAGTGAAACCAGCTTAAGTGGGTGCATGGATGAAGCTAGCTTCCAGCCTAGTCGAGTCAATGGAGGGAGGTGTGTGTTTGTGGGTTGTGGCCTGCCTTGGGGAAGATCCAACAGGAAGTGTAGAGGGAGCATCCAGCTTAAGGGTGGTCTTGGCAGAAGATGTTTGTGTGGAGAGAGAAGCCAGCCTGGTGGGTGGGGATATGGAAGGTGGTATATAGCTGCATGGTACAGTCATCCTAGGACCTGGCTGAAATGCAGAGATAGAGGGTATACAGCCTAGGGGAGGATATGACAGGAAGTGTATATGTGTTGAATGCAGCCAGCCCAGAGGAGGTCCTGCAGGAAATGCATGGGTGGAGGCTACAGCTAGTCTAGTTGCGTTAATGGCAGCAAGTGGATTGGTCGAAGGAGCATCCAGTCTTGCGAAGGACTCAGCAGACCTTGGACGGGGGAATTGTGCAGAAAGCCTATAGGAGGATCCTGTAGGAAGTGAATGGATGGAGGGAACATCCAGCCCAGGGGAGGACATGGCAGAAGGTACATGGCTGGAGAAAGCAGCCTGCCTAGTGGAGGACTAGCCAGGAGATGGCATGAGTGGAGTGAGCATCCAGTCTTGGGGAGGACATGGCTGGGGAAGACCCAGCATGAGTTGCATGGGTACAGAATGTAGTCAGCCTTTGGGAGGACCTGTCAGAAACCGCAGGCGTGGATGTTGCAGCCCACTTTGGGATATATGGCAGGAAGAATATGGGTGGAGAGTGTAGCCAGCCCAGGAAAGAACGTGACAGAAGGTGTGTAGGTAGATGGAGTATTCAGCCTAGGTGAGAAACTTGCAGGAAGTGCATGGGTGGAAGATGCAGCCAACCTAGGGGTCAGGGCTAATCATTTGGTTCATGAATGTAGGGTGAAGTCATCCTAAGTTAGGACTCCAGAGGAAGAAATATTTATCCCATGGGAAATCATGGCATGATGTCCATTAGTGCTAAGGAACATCCACTCTAGAAGGACATGGCTAAAGATGTATGGGTGCATGTTGTATCCAGCTCACATGTGGAAATGGCAGGGAGTGCATAAATGCAGAATGTAGCCAGCCTAGAGGAGGCTCCTGCTGCATGTTCATTAGGGGATTGTGCATCCTGCCTAGGGGAGGATCCAGTAGGAGGTACATCTGTGGAAGGAACATTCCTTCCAAGGAGGATGAAGCAGGCTGTGCATGTGTGTGGGAAGCATCCAGCCTACACATGGTCTTGGCAAGAGGTAAATGGGTGGATGGTCCAGCCAGCCTAGCAGACAGCCTGGCAGAAAGTGCACAGGTGGAGGATACAGACAGATTAGAGGAAGACCTGATGGGAAGTACATGTGTAGAGCGTGAATCTTGACTAAGGCAGGACTTGGTGGGTGGTGGATGGATGGAGTGTGCAGTGATCTTGGAGGAGGACATAGTTGATGTCTGTGGGTGCAGTCTTCCTCTTAGGGGAAGACTCAGCGTGAGGTGCATAAGGTTAGGGCCTTCCAACCTAGGGGAAGACTTGGAGGACATGCATAAATGGAGGAAGCAGTCATCCTGGGGAAGGATCAGGTAGGAAGTGGATGGGTGGTCAGAGCATCCAGCCTATGTGAGGATTCAGTTGGTGGTGCATGAGTCAGAAACATCTCATGGAAGTAGAGAAGCAAAACTTTTATATTCAGAGACAGTAGGTATGGAACGAGGAAGCAGGGTGCTAAATACTGCTAGGAGAGTTCTAGAAAGCCAGTGAACTGCATCAAGCATTGCATTAACAGGACGGTCGAGGCAGAGAATGTTGTCTTTCTTAGGCACGTGAGGCTGGGGTCTGGGCCCAATATGGAGAAAAAAGGTTATAGTGTAGGAAGTTCATGTAAAGAGTTTAGGGTCAAGCTGTCTTATTCAAGCCAGCCTAAGGTTATGTGGGGTACATTTGATCAAAGAGATTGTTCTTGGACAACTCAAAGATAAGTAGGGGATGGCTGAGTGAAACAGTCCTCAGGTCCAGAGTGCACATGGTGTTTTTCTTCCTGGAGGACCATTCATACCCTTTGTTGGGTGTGTTGCCTGACTGATAGTTGTTGGATGGTTCTTTGATGAGGCATTTTATCAAGTGAATGCATTTAAAAATAAAGAGAAGGAGAAAGATTAGTAGATGGATAAGAGGTTAAAACCAAGACTTTACATTAGGAGGCAATCTTTCAATGGATTCCAGGCCATGGATTCAAAAGTATCTCAGGTCAGTGGTATGAGGGCAGCTGTGGTGGTGCAGTGATTTCCCAGTTTGTGATCTGAATATGCTAAGCGATGGTACAGATGTCAGAGATTCTGGGGAACAGTTACTTGCAACCACTGTGTAAGTACCCTCTGGGGAAGCCAGATCATTTGCAATGCCAGATGATTGTGAAGGACTGCACGTTGGGGTTCTTGCAGTCTTCTGGTGATGATGCTGGTGGTTTTGGTGAGATGTCCAGAGTTGTGGTTACTTCCTAGAGTAAAGCATGGAAAATGTGGGAATTTCAGTGAACTTCCTATGTGGCCCACACAGTGGTAGTCCCAGGGATTATTGGTGGTCCACACATGATCAAGGCTATAGTTAGGCTTTCCAAGTTTAGTACCACCATTTTGTTTCATTCTGGGGTATTTCCTCAGAACCTGATAAAAAGGTCACATTTGGGGTCCACAACCTTGCTATCTTTTTTTAAATAATAGTCACCCTAAAAGGTGTGAAGTGATATCTCATTGTAATTTTGATTTGCATTTTCCTGATAATTCATGATATTGACCATCTATTCATGAACATGTTAGCCATTTATACGACTTCTTTGGAGAGATGTCTTTTCAAGTCCTTTGCCCGTTTTTAATCAGATTATTTGAGTTATTTTGCTATTGCGTTGTAAGAATTCCTTATAAATTTTGGAAATTAACTCCTTATCAGATACATGGTTTGCAGATGTTTTCTGTAGCTTGCCTTTTTACTCCATTGATTGTTTACTTTGCTGTGCATGAGATTTTTAGTTTGATTTTGTCCCACTTGTCTACTTTTGCTTTGTTCCCTGTGTTTTTGGTATCATATCCAAGAAATCTTTGCCTAGGTTAATGTCAAGAGGCTTTCCCCTAAATTTTCTTCTAGGAGTATCATGTTTTACATATAAGTCTGTAATCCATTTTGAGTTGATTTTTGTTTATGATGTAAAGTAAGAGTCAAATTTCATTCTTCTGTATGTGGATATCCAGTTTTCCTAGCAACATTTGTTGAAGAGACTATTTTTTCCTCATTGTGTGTTCTTTGACACACTTGTCAAAGATGAGTTGACCGTATATGCATGGATTTATTTCTGGTCTGTCTTTTGTGTTTCAGTGGTCTCTATATCTGTCTTTATGCAGGACCATGCTGTTTCAAATACTATGTTTGTAATATATTTTAAATTAGGGAGTATGATACTTCCACCTTTGTTCATTCTTCAGATCACTTTGGCTATTCTGGGTCTTTTGTAGTTCCATGTGAATTTTAGGAGTATTTTTTCTATTTCTGTAAAAAATGCCAGTGGGATTTTGTTGGGAGTAGTGTTGATTCTATAGATCACTTTGACTAGTATGGACATTTTAACAATATTAAGCCTTCCCATCCATGAAACAAGATGTCTTTCCACTTTTGTGTGTCTCGTTTAATTTTCTTTGTTAATGTTTTTTTAGTTTTCAGTTTATAAGTCTTTCACCTCTTTGGTCAGTTTATTCCTAAGTATTTTTCTTTTTGATGCTATTGTAAATGGGATTGTTTTCTTAATTTCCTTTTTAGATTGTTAGTGTCTAAAACACAGTGATTTTTATATGTTGATTTTGTATGCTGCAACTTTACTGAACCTGTTTATTAGTTCCAACAGTTGTGTGTGTGTGTGTGTGTGTGTGTGTGTGTGTGTGTGTATTTAGGGTATTGTGCATCTAGGATCATGTTGTCTGAAAAAAGAGAGAATTTTACTTCTTTCTTTCTGATTTGAATGCCTGCTATTTCTTTTATTTGTCTAACTGCTTTTGCTGAGATGTCCAGTACTTTGTTGAATAGAAGTAGCAAGAGTGGACATTTTTGTCTTGTTCCTGATCTTAGAGGGAAAGCTTTCAGCTTCTCACTATTCAGCGTGATGTTAGCTGTGGGCTTATCATATATGGCCTTTATTATGTTGAGGTACATTCCATCTATACCTAGTTTGCTGAGAATTTTTATCATGAAAGGGTGTTGAATTTTGTCAAATTATTTTTCTGCATGTATTGATATGATTTTATGATTTTTATCCTATATTTTGTTAATGTGATGTACACATCACATTTATTGATTGGCATATATTGAAACATCCTTGCATCCCAGGGATAAATCTCACTTGATCATGGAGTATGATCCTTTTGATGTGCTGTTAAATTCAGTTTACTAGTATTTTGTTGAGGTATTTTTCATCAGTGTTCATTAGGGATATTGGCCTGTAATTTTCTTTTCCTGTAGTGTGTTTTTCTGTCTTTGGTATCAGAATAATGCTGGCCTCATAACATGAGTTTGGAGGTGTTTTCCCTATTTGATTTTTTATAATTGTTTGATTAGTATCGGTGTTCTTTTTAAATATTTGGCCGAATTTACTAATGAAGCCATCTGGTTTGGGGATTTTCTTTCTTGGATGGTTTTTTGATTACTAATTCAATCTCCTTATTCATTATAGATCTGTTCAGATTTTCTGTTTCTTCATGATTCAGTCTTAGAGGGTTGTATTTTTCTAGGGACTTACCCATTTTTCCTAATGTATCCAATTTGTAAGTATATAGCTGTTTGTAGTAGTCTCTTACGATCTTTTGTATGTCTGTGGCAATGGTTATAATGTCTCCTCTTTTATTTCTTATTTATTTGAGTCTCTCTTTTTTTTGCTGGTTAGTTGAGCTGAAGTTGTATCAGTTTTGTTTATCTTTTCTAATAACCACCTCTTGGTTTTTGTTGAGTTTTTGTATTGTTTTTCTTATTTTTTTGCGGCATGTGGGCCTCTCACTGTTGTGGCCTCTCCCGTTGTGGAGCACAGGCTCCAGACGCGCAGGCTCAGCAGCCATGGCTCACGGGCCCAGCCGCTCTGAGGCATGTGGGATCTTTCCGGACCGGGACACGAACCCGTGTCCCCTGCATCAGCAGGCGGACTCTCAACCGCTGCGCCACCAGGGAAGCCCTCTATCTAATTTTTATTATTTTCTTCTTTCTGCTAACTTTGGGTTTAGTTTGTTCTTCTCTTTGTAGCTTCTTGAGGTGTAAAGTTAAATTGTTTACTTGAGATAGTTCTTCTTTTTAAATGTACATGTTTATTGGTATAAAATTTCCTCTTAGTGTTGCTTTTGCTGAATGTTGGTATGTGACCAGACTCACAAACTGACATACACCAAGTTGTAATTAAGAAGACCTGGGCTAAGCAGGTGAATCACCAAGGTGGAGGAAGCCAACTAGCCTTAAGAATGGGTAGATATTAATAACGAAATAATTAAGATTGAATTCTACACAAGGTAAATAAAAAACATGGGAACAGAAGTTAACACAGTAAAAACAGTGCATCATTGAAGAATGGTGAGTATTTGAGTCTGGCTGGATTTTAGCGTTCTTTCACCAGAGTAGCAGCTTGAAATTCTCTTTTGCAATTCATAAAATTTGATGAATATGGGCACCTAAAAGAATATGGGCGCATTTAGAGAGTAACTGATTGTTGTTTTAACAAACAAGAGGTACTCTCTTTGAGGTATTTCAGGAAGGTCAATCTGGGTATATAAAAAATGAGTTGAAGAAAAATTGGCAAAGTAGGGGCTCAGAGAATCAGTCCTTCCACTGAAGCAATCATTGAGGTCCAAGAAATTGAGAGTATCAAATTTGTTGGAGCTCTTGAATGTAATATAAAAAGATACAGCTACCAGGTAAGTGCTTAATGAAGAAACAGGCTGCTAAATATTAACCAAAAAAAAGTGTCATGGTGATTTTACTTACTAGCCAATCATCTCCCATTCCCCTGGGCATCAGCAGTCCATAGAGATGGCAGCCCATGATCCTGGTGTGGCTTTCTGGTGTCAATGCAGACCTTATTCTCAAAAAACTGTAGTTGTATGTTTTTCCTGTCTGGTGGTTCACTGAGGGACCAGAACAGAAGCAGACCTTTGTTTTGCTAAACTTCAGCTGGAGGGACTTTCTGTGTGGCAGCATCTACTGAAATCATTTAAAGATATACACTATTCATAGTAACCTAGAGCGCAGGATAAAAGGGCACATAGCAGATAGACCCAAAAGTCTGAGAAGGAGGAGTCAGGAGGAAGATACTTGGGGGAATAAGGCCTTGGTTGGACTACTGTATATACTGAAGAAGCTGTAGTGTTAAGCTCATGCCCAGGGCAAGGCACATGCTCAGTGAAAACGTAAGAGGAACCCAGATTTTGTACCTTGGACTGATTTGTGGATGGCACAGGGAGGAGGTTCAGGCTGAAACAGAGTTGTAGGCATCCTGGCTTAAAGTTGAAGGAGTACCCCAACTCAGAGCCAATATGCAAAGACCAGGAGACATTTTTGTTTTTGTTTTTTTGCTCCTGGAACTTACGGATATCTCTGTTAGGTCACTGGCTGACCACTCATAACAGGACAGAGACTTCAGTTACCACACATAACAAAAAATTCAGTCTTTGAAAAAATGGTTTGGAGCAGTCACTAAACAAATGGACAGCTCCAGCCCACAACGATCAATAGCAGCAAACGCTGGAGAAGAGTGAGGATCTGCATTCCAGAGCTACTGTATAAAATATTTGAAATACCCAGTTTCCAGTGAAAAAAAGTACACAGTGTACAAAGAAATGGGAAAAGATGGCATATGCACAGGAGAAAGGAAGTTGCCAAAAACTGTCCCTGATGAAGCCCAGATATAGGACAAACTAGACGAAGGCTTTATTTTATTTTTATTTTATATTGGAGTAGAGTTGATTAACAATGTTGTATTAGTTTCACGTGTACAGCAAAGTGATTCAGTTATACATATACGTGTATCTGTTCTTTTTCAAATTCTTTTCCCATTTAGGTTGTTACAGAGTATTGAACAGAGTTCCCTGTGTTATACAGTAAGTCCTTGTTGGTTATCTGTTTTAAAAATAGCAGCGTGTAGATGTCAATCCCAAACTCCCAATCTAGACAAAGACTTTAAATCAGCTGTTTTAAATATACTCAAGGAGCTAAAGGAAACCATGGACAAGAGTTAAATGAAATCAGGAAACCAGTGTATGAACAGAGAATATCAATAAGAGGTAGAAATTATAAAAAGGAAACAAACAGAAACTCTGAAGCTGAAAATACAATACCTAAAATGAAAAATTCACTGGAGGGTTTCAACAGCAGATCCGAGAAAGCAGAAGAAAAAATTGGCAATTGATAGGACAATTGAAATTATCCAGTCTGAGGAACAGAAAGAAAAAGAATTAAGAAAAATGAACAGAGCCTAAGGGACCTGTGGAGTATCAACAGGTATACCAGAATACATATTATGGGAGTACAAGAAGGAGAAGAGAGAAGGAAAATGGCGGAAAGAGTACTTGAAGAAATCATAGCCGATAACTTTCCAAATTTGATGAAAGCTATGACTCTACCCATCCAAGAAGCTCAACAAACTCCAAATATGATAAATTGAAAGATATACACTGGGACACATTGTAATGAAACCATCCATTAATAGGTGAGCAAATAAATTATGATACACACACACACACACACACACACACACACACACACATCGCA
>NW_020175096.1:94673-113880 GCF_003031525.2 Neophocaena asiaeorientalis asiaeorientalis | reverse complement strand
AAAGCCATACCAAGGAATGAAGCACTGATACATGGATACATGTGTGAATCTCCAAAATATTATGCTAAGTGAAAGAAGCCAGAAAGAAAAGATCACATATTATATGGTTCCATATATATGAAATATTCAGAATAGGTAAATCCATTGAAACAGAAAGAAACTGGTGGTTTCCAGGGTCTAGGAGGAAGGGGGAATGGAAAGAACTGTTTAGTGGTTCCTCGTTTTCTTTTAGGGTGATGAAAATGTTTTGGAACTAAACAGAGGTGGTGGATGCACAGCATTGTGAATGCACTAAATGACATTGAGTTGTTCAATTTAAAATGGCTAATTTTGTTATGTGAACTTCACATTAAAATTATTTGGAATTAGACCTTGGAGCCTAATAAGAAAAATATTGGACTAGCTTCTGCATGAAATAAGGCTTGGGTTTGGATATTGATCTTTTCCATAGAAAGATAGTAGCACTGTGAGAGATTATGAGAAGGAAAAAGCATTAGGATTTAAAGAACTCGTCTGGAGGCAACAGAATTTCAGACTATAGTGACTTAAAGATCAAAGTAATTATAACAGAAAAAAAATGAAATTCCAGGGAAGAACTTAATTTCTTTTATATTATTATTTTGGTATTTATGACATTATATTGGACTTCAGCCTGGGTAATTCTTGCAGTGTCCATGAGACAACAAAGTGTCAGTTACACTTTGATAATTTTTTTGTAAATTTTTTGATTAAAAAAATCTTTAACATAACATGAATACTTATTAATTCCTGACAGTAAAAACACAGGTGTTCTATTTTTCTCTGTAATTTTCTGATTTCTTTTTCATTTTTCAAAAGAAAATAAATAAAGGCAAGGAGAGTAAATGAGTCTGTTAAGAAACGAGAGCACAAGGAAGAATAGGTTAGCTAATTTCTAGTTGGGGGAGAAAGATGAGAATATATGTGTATAAGGGGAAATTGGTATATAGTATGTATTAATTCTGGCTGCCATAACAAAATAACACAAACTAGGTGGCTTTAACAGCAGAAATTTATTTTCTCAAGTTTTAGAGGCTGGAAGTTCAAGATCAGCATACCATCATGGTTGGGTTCTGCTGAGATCTTTCTTCCCAATTTTCAGAAGCCTGCCTTGTCGCTGTATCTTAGATGGTGGAGAGAGGGCTCTCGGGTTTCTCCTCCCCCTCTTATAAGGACACAAATCCCATTAGATTAGGGCCATACCTTTATGACTTCATTTTAACTTTAATTACTTCCGCAAAAGGCCCTATCTCCAGATAGTAACATTGGAGGTTAGGCTTCAACATAAGAATTTTGGCAGGACAAAAATATTCAGCCCATAATAAGTATATGAAAATAAAAGAAGAAAAAGAAGATGGTGGACAGAGAGGAAACGACTGATTAGACAGCGTCACATGAGCAATTAGATGACATAGAATTAGAAGCTCCAGTAGATCTGACAGGATTGTGGGAATTCTTCTTTATAGAGAGGAAGAAGAAGAACTAGAATACAGAGACATTTACAGGCAATGAGGAAGGGAGGTAATTACAAAGAGGATTTTCTTATTACATGGTCTTATTCTTTCAGTAGTTTGTAAATGTATTCATTTATCAAGAGTAAGAGATACTGTGATTAAATTATACCCTGAGGAGTGCATGAAGAGTTTGAAATGGCTTCTATGGTCACTGTAATAGAAATTCAACAAGAAGTGTATTTTTTAATCGTCAAGGAGCAGGGAAGGGGCACTTGGAGTTAGGAAACATTAATTTGTAGTGGATTTTCAAAGCAAATGATCATAATTTTCTTCACATCAACTTGACAGCAAAAGGTTGGTAAGTGGCAAGGCCAACCGGTGGTTCAGAGCATAAAAGCTTCATTGTTGGAAAGAAAATAAGAGCTCTGAGAGATGATAGCTCTTAGTTGGTCTAGTTCTTCCTGGCTAAGCCATGATGTTCCTCTGCTGAAGATAAAATCACAGGATATCATCATCAGATAAGGATTCTCCATGACTGTGATTGAACAGGACAAGAACAAACCTACTGCATAATCATGCAAGCACAAAAATAAACAAACATCTCCCTCTTTCAGCTAATATAAGTAATTGCCGCTTCTTCCCCAGTAACAACCTTAGCCGCACTCCTTTCCTCCTTGCCACCTAGAAAGTAATTACAGTGACCCAATCCTCAAGTTATTCCTGCTTTCTGACAACATGCACTCCAGAACAGACACACTTTCTTGGAGCCTCCCTACAATCAATTACCATAAACCCAAATCCTAGCATAATCCCCCAGCTCCTTATTGGAGTGTCCCACTGTTCCCGTGATTCAGTCTCCCTGGTTGCAACAATAAACTTAACTTTGTTGACTGTAAGTGTCCCTGGTTGTCTCTCTCTGGAGGGCATCAACTTAGGGCATAAAATTTGGGCTTTCATCTTTAACACAGCTACTCATGGGGTCCAAGCTAGGAAGGCACAATGAGACTAGAAGGGAGCTGATGGACTGATAGACGTGTCGGCCAGAGAGGAAGCACTCAGCGGTGGGGGAGAACTGGTTTAGTGTGTGAGAGACTGGACAGGGAACAAAAGGAGGGGACAGTCTTCACCCTGAGGATGACATCCTGTACTGAACACTTGCATTTACAGCCCCAAGCACAGCTTCTCACGCTCAGTAGACTGTACTCTGATTAAAAACTAATTTTTTATTTTAAAGGTGGAGCTTAGCGCCTCTTATCTTTTCCTGTATCTCAAGATGAGTAGACATTTGCACATCAACTCAGACTCACAAAGTATGTCAGAAGCACAGGGATCCTATAATGTTCTCTCTCTTTCTCACTGACTTGATAGGGAAGAAAGCAGGAGGAACCCTTTCTATAGAGGGCAGCTTAGGTGAACACGTGCTCTACTCTTCTGGCAGAGTAAAGTAGCTCAGAATAAAACGTAATTTATTTTATCATTCAAAGAGCCCCCTTCCCCACCAGCTTGTCAGTGGAGAAAAAATATCGCTATGTATTCAATCTGATATAAAATTAGTGTGATCCAAAAATATTGAGGAACATCATTCAGAAGTGTAGATTATCAGACTTTGAATGAAATATTTCATATTTCAGAGAGCCATCCCTTCCCCTTGCTCCCCTCTCTCAGGTGGTGCCAGGATAGATGGACAGAAGGGTTTTAAGGATCTCCCTGACATGAGAAAGATCCAGAGGCCTCAGATATGATGCTCTCTATTTCTCTGGTCTCTGGGACAAGGTTCCTTGTAAACATGAGCGTGGTTAACCTTGCTAACAGTGTGGGAGAAATTTCTTATTGGTTCAATTAATGATCTGGTCTCTTTTAACTTGGTCAGAATAAGTGAACCTCAGCTTGGTCTCCATCAGTGGCAGGTCACTGATTGCAACTGATGCCCCTTCACACCTGCTGGCTTGACAGCTACAGTGCTCCCCCCCCCCGCCCTTATCAAGCCACTCAGATTTTAGTCTGTGCCATATGGGAATTGGGGTTGGCTTATTAAAAGCAAACTTCAGGGCTTCCCGCTGTCAGATCTCATTATCGGGCCAAATTCTTAGGGTCTTGTTCAAGGTTGTTGGGAGAGGGACAGCCCAACAACTGACTTTTCCTAGATCCCTCAATGGAGAATAAAAGCAGTATCCTCCTTCTCAGTCATTAATGTTATCCTTATTTATCAAAAGTACCGCCTTCCTGGAAAGGGAGCCCTCCTACACTGTTAGTGGGAATGTAAATGGGTACAGCCACTATGGAAAACAGTATACAACTTCCTTAAAAAGCTAAAAATAGAGTTACCATATGATCCAGCAGTCCCACTCCTGGGCATATATCTGGAAAAGACGAAAGCTCTAGTTCGAAAAAATACATGCACCTCAATGTTCATAGCAGTACTATTCACAGTAGCTAAGATATAGAAGCAACCTAAGTGTCCATCAACAGATGAGTGGATAAAGAAGACATGGTATATATAAACAATGGAATACTACTCAGCCATAAAAAAGAATGAAATATTGCCATTTGCAGCAACATGGATGCACCTAGAGATTGTCATACTAAGTGAAGTCAGAAAGAGAAAGACAAATACCATATGATATCACTTATATGTGGAATCTTAAAAAATAATACAGATCAACTTATTTACAAAACGGGAACAGACTCGCAGACAGAAAACAAACTTAGGGTTAGCAAAGGGAAAAGGGGAGGGGGAGGGATAAATTAGGAGAAAGGGATTAACAGATACATGCTACTATATTTAGAATAAACAACAAGGACCTACTGTATAACACAGAAAACTATATTCAGTATCTTGTAATAACATATAATGGAAAAGAATCTGAAGCTATACACCTGAAACTAACACAATATTGTAAATCAACTATAGTTAAATTTTTTAAAAAGTACCTCCTTCCTGTAATCTGCAGCTATAAACTGGGTAATTGGTGACTGCTTCCTTCTTTTCCTCTCTCCTTTCTTTTCTTCCTCTTTACATCATTTCTTAGCCAGAAAAGGACAGTATTTCTCTAAACTCCCCCTATGCTCTATCTTCCTTGTACCATTGAGAAGTCAACTTAAGAGCCTAAAATCATTCATGAGTGGCATAAGGAATAACTATAAATTGGCTTTGTATGGCTGATGCTTCATAGCCTAAGATTTGGAAAATAGTCTCTAAAGATAATAACGTGTCTTGCAAGGCTGCCACCTAGTGTCATAATCCAATTTAGAAAATGAACGAATATTACCTAAGTCTTGTGTAACCAGTTAACACTCACCCCTCAGACAGATGGATGCCTAGGAAAAATTAAGTTAATCATAGTTTACAAAGGAAGCCATCAAGAGACTAACTTGTTAGTTGAGGGAGAAGTGATTGATAAAGAAATTGTGATAGTGGTGTCAATTTGTGATAGTAAAACACAACCAGGAAGAGCACTAGGGTTTCTGACACTGTGTATGTTAACATGTTCTATTGGAGCTGAGTGTTTGGGGTGGAGGTGGCAGTCCTCTGATTTTTTTTCATTGCTAGAAGAGCATTTGACTGCTGACTCAGAGAGAGACAGCATTGTACAAAGACTTTCCATTCCTGGAGACTTGATTTATCTTTTAGGGTCAAAGAACAAAACAGATGGTGATAATATACGTTTCGTATGTATATTTTTGGGTTTATTCAACATTCCTCGCCTATGGTCATCCTAATGAATAATTCTGTTTTCACAATCAGCGGTCTGATTCACTTGCTCTATAATTCTCTGTGTAACTATTCTAGAACTATGAGGGAAATACCAGGTATAAGATGTGAGCATTTCCCTAATCAGAGCAGAGAACTGGAAATTTTAATAAGCCTATTTAAAATGCTCTAGGGTTTTTAATGAAAATGCTAACATAACACAAAAGTATACTATTAAACATATTTACACACTAAATATCCCTTAATGTTGTACAAATGTTACCAGAAACTGGTTTATATTCCATATTATTAAAATCTCATTTTTCCCACTTCATAAATTATTTCAAAGGCAATTTTCACCTGCAAATGACTATAAAGTGCTAGTATTTTTTTAATCCTCTTTAACTATATTTCAAAGTTTAACACAGTGGGAGATTCCGCCTCTGTTAGAAATTACATATAGCTGTGCTAGGCAAATGAATTTGAGTTGTGCTTCAAATTGAACATGTTAATTTTTCGAGTTTTATTGAGATCTAATTGACGAAAGTGTATACATTTAAGGTACACAACTTGATGTTTTGATGTACATATATAGTGAAATAACTACCACAATCAAGCTAATTAGCATATCTGTTACCTCACATAGTTACTGTTTTCTTGTGTTGTGTTTTGTAATAAGAACATTTAGACAATTTCAAGTAGACAATACCATACTGTTAACTTTAGTCACATTGCTGTAAATTAGATCTTCATAACTTGGTCATCTTGCATAACTGAAAATTTGTACCCTTTGACCATCACCTCTCCATTTCTCCCTCCAGCCCCTGGCAACCACCATTTTATTCTGTTTCTGTGAGTTTGACTATTTATATTTTACATACAAATGAGATCATGCAGTATTTGTCTTTCTGTGTCTGGTTTATTAACTTAGTATAATGTCCTCTAGATTCACCCCTTTTCATTTAGGTTTCTTCTATATCTTGGTTTTGTGAATAATGCTGCAATGAAAATTGGAGTGCAGATATCTCTTTGAGATACCGATTTCATTTCCTTTAAATGTATACCCAGAAGTGGGATTGCTGGTTGAGAAGGTGGTTTTATCTTTAATTTTTTGAGGAACCTCCATACTGTATTCTGTAATGGTTGTACCAATTTACATTCCCACCAACTGTGTAAAAGGATTCCCTTTTCTCCACACCCTGGCCAACATTTGTTATCTTTTGTCTTTTTGATAATAGTCATTCTACCAGGTGTTAGGTGATATCTCATTGTGTTTTTGATTTGCCCTTCCCTGATGATTAGTAAAATTGAGCACCTTTTCATATACCTGTTGGTCATTTGCATGTCTTCTTTTGAGAAATATCTATTCAGGTGCTTTGCCCATTTTTTAATAGAGTTATTTACTTATTTATTTATTGTTATTGAGTTGTTTGAGTTACTTTTATATTTTGGTTCTTAACCCCTTATCCAATATATGACCTGCTAATATTTTCTCCCATTCTGGAGGTTACCTTTTTACTCAATTGTTTCCTTGGCTGTGCAGAAGCTTTTTAATTTAGTTCAATGCAATTTGACTTGTCTATTTTTTGTGTGTATTGCCTGTGCTTTTGGTGTTTTATCCAAAAAATCACTGCCTAGGCCATCAATGTCAAGAAGCTTTTCCTCTATGTTTTCTTCTAGTAGTATTACAGTTTCACGTCTTATGTTTAACTCTTTAATCCATTTTAAATTGATTTTTGTATATGGAGTGAATTAAGGGTCTACTTTCATTCTTCTGCATGTGAATATCTTGTTTTCTCAACACAATTTATTGAAGACACTATCTTTTCCCCATTTTGTGTTCATGGTACCCTTGTTGAAGATCAGTTGACCATAGATGCATGGATTTATTTCTGGACTCTTTATTGTCTATTAGTCTGTGTATCTGTCTTTATGCCAGTACCATATAGCTTTGTAAAATATTTTGAAATCAGGGAGTGTGATGTCTCCAGCTTTGTTCTTCTTGCTCAAGACTGTCTCAGCTCTTTGTGATCTTTGGTGATTCAATATGAATTTTAGGATTGCCTTTTCTATTTCTGTTAAGAATGCCATTGGGATTTTGATAGCGATTGTGTTGAATCTTAGATCACTTTGGCTAGTATGGACATTTAAACATTATTAATTCTTCAGGCTTTGAACATGAGATGCCTTTCCACTTATTTGTGTTTTTAATTTTCTTTATTAATGTTGATTAAAGCAAATTAAATCCCATAAAGCAAATTTAATCAGGTAGGATGTCAACCTGATTTAAAACTTGTAGTTTACTGGTTAAAAAATAACCAGTAAACTGGTTGCAAATAAGGTTAACAAATAGGAGGATAATAATCTTTATTGTATATCTCATTACTTTTCTAACTGTAGAAATATTTACGGTCTTGCATTTATTAATGACAAATTTGTATTGTTGAAAGTTTTCAAGCTTTCAAATTTCAAAGAGCAGAGAGTACTATCCCAAACAGTAATTTCTTGGAAGCCTGGTCATAAAGGGACAGTAGTTAGAAAGGTCAATCTGTTGACTCTCCAGTGATCTCACATGACTACAGTGACACTCAAACCTTTTGATCCTTGGAACCATACTATGAATAAGTTGATCTTTGATCAGAACCTCTTCAACCAGACAGATTGACAATTAAATCAAATTTGAAATCAACTTAGTTCACTTAGCATAACTGTACATGGTCTTCAGTGAGTCTTCTTGCCTTTGTGCATCATTCAAGAATAGCACCTCATGGACTAAAAGCAATAGAATAATGATAAACTTCCAGAAATCTGAATTGATTCCAGAAACTAATGTATCCAGAGAGTCTTTTAGCCCTACCAAAGCCCTACCATCAGCAACACAGAGTGATAGCTCTTATTAATCTGGGCACAGCCCATTGTCCCCTGAAGCTCAAGAAAGTTAAGACAGAATGCAGCAATGTTGTCTTAGGACAAAGCACAATGACAACAGATAGGGAGTTGTAGGTAATTATGTTGTATGCTGTGTAGTGATGAAGTTATGAAGGACATAAACTTTGAAGAAGCCTAGTAAGGAATGGAGGAACCCTTAGAAAGAGAAAGGTAGTCATCCCAAATTGACACTAGTAAGTCTCAATATCACAGAGGCAAGATGAGTGTCTGGTTTTAAAGCATACCTGAAAATTATTTGACACTCTTCCCACCAAGAGGTGAAGTCTAATTTCCCACCTCGCCTCCTTTTAAATATGGACTGGCCTTAGTTAACAGTGGCTACTAAAGAGAACACAGCTAGAGTGATGGTGTATAACTTCTGAGGCTAGTTTAGAAAAGGCAGCAGGGCTTCTGACCAGCTCTGTTAGGACACTTGCCTTTGGAACAAAGCTGATACGGTGCATGGAAGCCCAGTCCACATAGAGAGGCCATGTATAGGTGTTTCTGTTGTTAGCCCCTGCTGAGGTCCCAACCAACAGTCAACATCAATCACCAGGCATGCGAGTAAGGAAGGCTCAGAGGTGGTTCCAGCTCTAGGCGTTGTTCGAGTGCAACATAATGAGAGACTCCAAGTGAAATCCACCAAGCTGAGCTTAGTCAACCCCTAGAACTGTAAAGAAATATTAATTAGAAGTTGTTCTTATTTTACACCACTTAATATGGATCAGATTGTTAATCAGGAAGAGATAGTTGAAACATTGGGACATATATAGGGGTAGTAACCTTTAGAGATGATTTGTGAAAATATTCCTGCTGAAGTTAGCATGTTTCCCTATCATCATGTATGGATTAGGACAAATCTCAAGTCTCTTAACAGAGACACTGAAATGTAATTCATGTAAAAGAATGTGAAATTGACAATAATGCCCACCTGCTTTGTGTATTGTTTCTGTAATATGAAGGGAAGTGATTTGTTGAAATTTAAGAAATTAGTTAAAAAGTAAAAATTGTTCTATTTTGCAAGAGTGTAACTTGACCATTTGCCATGAATATTCTAGGCCCTTTGACAGGTATAGATAGGGTGTATCCATGTATAATACTATTTAACAGAACTAAACACTTAATCAAGTTTTGTGTATTAATTTGTATATTTATACAACATGTTGTTCCAAAAAGAATTTGAGGAAGCTTAAAAAGAATATCGAAGATTGGAAATTGTATGATAAATATTTTAAAGTTGTGCCATGAGAAAACAAAATGCAGAGTGAGGGCAAAGCACACTGACAAATTAGGCTAAAATGCATTCAATTATGACTTACATTTTGTGGGCCACAAGTTTCCAACATTCAATATAGAAGTAAATTTAGACAAGTGCATAACTCAAAATACCAGATTAAACAAAATAGTTATCCAAGAGCACTTACTCCTTGAACTACAAAAATACGACTTTTTTTTCTTGAGGAGAGTGTCAAAAAATGAGACATTATGCACTATAATGAACATCTTTTCACTTAGAGGCATACGTCGTTTTATTGCACTTTATTGTGCTTTCAGATACTATGTTTTTTACAAATTGAAAATTTGTGGCAACCCTGTGTTATCAGATGATGGTTCCATTTTTTAGCAATAAAGTGTTTTTCAATTAAGGTATGTATTTTTAGATGTAATGCTATTGCAAACTTAATAGAGTACTGTATAATGTAAACATAACTTATATGCACTGGGAAACCAACAAATTCTGTGACTAGCTTTATTGCAATTTTAGCTTTATTGCAGTAGTTTGGAACTGAATCCACAGTGTCTCCAAGGTGTGCCTGTATTATGTTGACAAATTCCAGAGTATTTGTTTTCTGTCTTTTTTGTTTTTCTTTCTTATTTAAATTACATAAATGATACCATTTTATTGAAGAAAAGGGGAACTCATATAAATTAAAAGGTAAAAAAAAATACCTCTTTGTGTTGCCACCAGCTTCACCACTTGATTTGAAATATCCCTTTTATCAAACAAGAAATTCTACATAAGCTACTTACTTTTGTTGAAATGACCAAAAATTTTCCAAATTTGGTGAAAATGATAAACTCATAGATCCAAGAAACTCAACAAAATTGAAGCAAAAGAAACATAAAGTACAGGTGTACCTCATTTTATTGCACTTCGTAGATATTATGGTTATTACAAATTGAAGGTTTGTGGTAACGCTGTGTCAAGCAAGTCTATTGGCAACATTTTTCCAACAGCATTTGCCCACTTCATGTCTCTCTGTCACATTTTGGTAATTCTTGCAGTTTCCCCCCCCCATCATCAGTATTTATTGAGCATTTACAGTGTACTAGGCACAGTAGAACATACAGAAAGCCTTGTCCCTGCTCTCGAGGAGCTTACATTCTAAAAGAAAAAAAAAGACACCTCTTTTAAAATGGTATTTTTGTTTGGTGTTTTCTTCAAGGTACTGAGGAAATAGCTTGTAGGGTGAGTTTTGGGTATAACTTAGCCCCATCATTGTTCAAAGAGAGGAAGGGGAAGGATTTTAAAGGCAAAGACAATGACAGACCATTCAGTATAGGTAGGGTTTACAGGGAGATAAACACAATCTCATCAACTAGGGAGAGATTTGCTGCAGTGTATAGGATGAGGGAAATAGTTTGTGGGATGCAAGCAAAGGAAGCAGGGTATCCTTAGGCATTGAGTGGAGCCAGAAAGATCATGCGGCCTTTTCCCCAAGTACATGGCCACCAAGTAGGAACAGTTGGTGACAAGACACAAGGCTTAAAACAGGTAGTCCTGTGCACCTGACAAATAGAAAGAATAAAGGATCAAAATTGAAGGCAGGCTATAAGAGTATCAAGAAATTCTCAAAAACAAGTGATTTGGAAGCACGAAACTTACAGTTAATGCTAGCCAATGTCACAATGGGCCAAGAACATTGCGGCTTCCTAAGTTAGAAAATGCCATATACCAAATTCCAAAATTTAAATTTGGAACACATTACTTTCTTTTTCATTCAATCCCCCTGTCTCTGAAAAAAAAAAAAATTTTTTTTTTCAGGGGGAGGGGGGAGTATGGGACATGGTTGGAAACAGTAGTAGTTATCTTAGTAGTATTTTGTTGTTACGATAAACTTTGTATTCAAACTTAGTAAAAGCTATTAGCTTCTTGGAATTTTTTAAACTTTTTCATTATTATTATATTTGTCATGGTGATCTGTGATCATTGACCTTTGATGTTACTGTTGTAAAAAGATTATGACTTGCTGAAGGCTCAGATGATGGTTAGCATTTCTTAGCAATAAGTCATGTACATTTTAATAGACATAATACTATTTCATACTTAATACACTGCAGTATAATGTAAATGTAACTTTTATATGCCCTGGGAAACCAAAAAATTTGTGTGACTCGCTTTATTGTTATAGTTGCTTTATTGCAGTGGTCTGAAACCAAACCCACAATATCTTCAGGGTATCCTTATGCTACACCAATATACATCATAATCAAATTGCTCAACACCAGTGATAAAGAGAAAGACTTATAAGCAGCCACGGAAAAAAGACGTGTTACGTAAAGTTATAAATTTAGGGATGACAACACATATCATGTTGGAAACCATAAAAGTGAGAAGAAAGCACTGAGGAAGAAAGACTGTAAACCTAAAATTCTGTTGCCAGCAAAAACATCTTTCAAAAACAAAGACAAAATACTTTTTCAGATATACAAAAGCTGAAATAATTGGTCACTAACAAACCTGTACTTTTCGAAATACATGTATAATATGGTTCCTTTATCTGGTTATGTCTGTCAGACTTTTGGGTTTGTTGGTTGAATTAGAAACAAACTTGAGGATGTTGATTTAAGATTCATCAACAAAAAGATGACTGATATCATAGTTGGCAAGGAGACTGTAAAATAAGAAACGAGGCACAGAGCCAGAAGCATGGAAAGCAAAGATGAAAGGTGGGCATTAACTTTGATGAGTGCCTAATGTACCAAACACCATGCGAGTTGTTTATCATATCGTATCTCGTTTTTCCCTTACATTAGGCCTATAAGGTAGATATAATTATCCCTGTTTTATTGATGAGAAAAGTGAAAACTCTGAAAGTTTATAAGTAAGTTTCCTAAGAACATGCTGCTTAAAAATAGCAGGAACAGGGTTGGAATCCAAGATACACATCTCTAACATTAACTACCATATACACACATATAACACACTACACCGTGCTGCTTAAATACCGCGTTACCTGGAAAATTATACTTGGCCCTTTTATCCAGTCACCCCTCTACCCCTAAATGCAATAATCCTGTGCATTTCCTTTGTAGCTCGTCACAACTGTAATTGAATAATTATTGCTGCAATTATTTACCACCTCTGCTAGATTTTAACTTCCATGAGCATCTTCAAATTGAAGGTTTGTGGTAACGCTGTGTCAAGCAAGTCTATTGGCAACATTTTTCCAACAGCATTTGCCCACTTCATGTCTCTCTGTCACATTTTGGTAATTCTTGCAGTTTCCCCCCCCCATCATCAGTATTTATTGAGCATTTACAGTGTACTAGGCACAGTAGAACATACAGAAAGCCTTGTCCCTGCTCTCGAGGAGCTTACATTCTAAAAGAAAAAAAAAGACACCTCTTTTAAAATGGTATTTTTGTTTGGTGTTTTCTTCAAGGTACTGAGGAAATAGCTTGTAGGGTGAGTTTTGGGTATAACTTAGCCCCATCATTGTTCAAAGAGAGGAAGGGGAAGGATTTTAAAGGCAAAGACAATGACAGACCATTCAGTATAGGTAGGGTTTACAGGGAGATAAACACAATCTCATCAACTAAGGAGAGATTTGCTGCAGTGTATAGGATGAGGGAAATAGTTTGTGGGATGCAAGCAAAGGAAGCAGGGTATCCTTAGGCATTGAGTGGAGCCAGAAAGATCATGCGGCCTTTTCCCCAAGTACATGGCCACCAAGTAGGAACAGTTGGTGACAAGACACAAGGCTTAAAACAGGTAGTCCTGTGCACCTGACAAATAGAAAGAATAAAGGATCAAAATTGAAGGCAGGCTATAAGAGTATCAAGAAATTCTCAAAAACAAGTGATTTGGAAGCACGAAACTTACAGTTAATGCTAGCCAATGTCACAATGGGCCAAGAACATTGCGGCTTCCTAAGTTAGAAAATGCCATATACCAAATTCCAAAATTTAAATTTGGAACACATTACTTTCTTTTTCATTCAATCCCCCTGTCTCTGAAAAAAAAAAAAATTTTTTTTTTCAGGGGGAGGGGGGAGTATGGGACATGGTTGGAAACAGTAGTAGTTATCTTAGTAGTATTTTGTTGTTACGATAAACTTTGTATTCAAACTTAGTAAAAGCTATTAGCTTCTTGGAATTTTTTAAACTTTTTCATTATTATTATATTTGTCATGGTGATCTGTGATCATTGACCTTTGATGTTACTGTTGTAAAAAGATTATGACTTGCTGAAGGCTCAGATGATGGTTAGCATTTCTTAGCAATAAGTCATGTACATTTTAATAGACATAATACTATTTCATACTTAATACACTGCAGTATAATGTAAATGTAACTTTTATATGCCCTGGGAAACCAAAAAATTTGTGTGACTCGCTTTATTGTTATAGTTGCTTTATTGCAGTGGTCTGAAACCAAACCCACAATATCTTCAGGGTATCCTTATGCTACACCAATATACATCATAATCAAATTGCTCAACACCAGTGATAAAGAGAAAGACTTATAAGCAGCCACGGAAAAAAGACGTGTTACGTAAAGTTATAAATTTAGGGATGACAACACATATCATGTTGGAAACCATAAAAGTGAGAAGAAAGCACTGAGGAAGAAAGACTGTAAACCTAAAATTCTGTTGCCAGCAAAAACATCTTTCAAAAACAAAGACAAAATACTTTTTCAGATATACAAAAGCTGAAATAATTGGTCACTAACAAACCTGTACTTTTCGAAATACATGTATAATATGGTTCCTTTATCTGGTTATGTCTGTCAGACTTTTGGGTTTGTTGGTTGAATTAGAAACAAACTTGAGGATGTTGATTTAAGATTCATCAACAAAAAGATGACTGATATCATAGTTGGCAAGGAGACTGTAAAATAAGAAACGAGGCACAGAGCCAGAAGCATGGAAAGCAAAGATGAAAGGTGGGCATTAACTTTGATGAGTGCCTAATGTACCAAACACCATGCGAGTTGTTTATCATATCGTATCTCGTTTTTCCCTTACATTAGGCCTATAAGGTAGATATAATTATCCCTGTTTTATTGATGAGAAAAGTGAAAACTCTGAAAGTTTATAAGTAAGTTTCCTAAGAACATGCTGCTTAAAAATAGCAGGAACAGGGTTGGAATCCAAGATACACATCTCTAACATTAACTACCATATACACACATATAACACACTACACCGTGCTGCTTAAATACCGCGTTACCTGGAAAATTATACTTGGCCCTTTTATCCAGTCACCCCTCTACCCCTAAATGCAATAATCCTGTGCATTTCCTTTGTAGCTCGTCACAACTGTAATTGAATAATTATTGCTGCAATTATTTACCACCTCTGCTAGATTTTAACTTCCATGAGCATCTGGGCTATGAAATAACAGTGTCTTTTCACAGTACCTGATGCAGCACTTTGCAAACAGCAGGTGCTCCACACATTATTTTTGAATAAATCCTTCATCTCTACTGTTGCAAACAGGCTGAAAAGGAACTAGTACCAGGGCTGACAGAAGGCTTTGAATTTACCCACTAGTAACTCCTTAAAATCACCTGATCTCACATGAACTGGCTTTCTCATTGCAAAGCAGTTACCTAGAAGAACAACTGTAGTTAATAGTCTGTACTAGCACTGTCCAATAGAAATATAATATGAACCTCGTATGTAGTTTAAAATTTTCTGGTACTTCGTTTAAAAAAGGCAGAAAATAATGAAATAATACCTTTTGCAACAACATAGATGGACCTAGAGATTATCATACTAAGTGAAGTAAGTTGGACAGAGAAAGACAAATATCGCATGACGTTGATATGACAATTTTATTTTTTCTTTTCCATTTTTTTCCTGTAGGAAAAATCAGGGAAGAAGGCTTTCCATGGTAGAAAGCGTGACATTGTTGACATATGTTGAACAATTAGAAGTTATGTCGAATCTAGGAAAATACGTTTGAAACATGAATAGTGGTGGGGTTGGAGTCAGAGAGGTTCATGCAAAAAAAAAAAAAAAAAGAAAGAAATGGTGAAAGGGTATGCTAAGCTAAGGCTCCTGTACCATTTTGCTCATATTAGAGATAAAATGTGAGCAGCCATGTTTTTGTGGAGAAATCCTCTACATTATTGCTATTGGATAGGCTTTAGAAGTAGATGAAATTCATGAGGTGAATTATCATTGCAAATCCTGAATTTTTCATCCGTCTCTGCCTCAGTTCTGCACAGAATCCAGTCTACTAAAATCTTTGGTTTCCCAGAAATGAAATATTAAAAAAGTAGAAAACTCTGTTGCTAAAATCAACTATGTGATAATTACAGTTTTATCAGAAATATAACAATAAGAACACTGCATTTTCAGTAATCACATCCACATTAAGAGGAAAAATGAGCAAGACCCTGCATTTATGTAGATATGTATTTGGGCAAAAGACAATCTCCCTGTGCCTCTCTCAAAATAATAAAGGGTTTCCTCTTTTTATCAATTGTAACTGATATTCATTTATTTATTTAGGCTGCACTGGGTTTTAGTTGCAGCATGCGGGATCCTTAGTTGCGGCATGTGGGATCTTTAGTTGCAGCATGCAGACTCTTAGTTGCAGCGTGCATGCGGAATCTAGTTCCCTGACTAGGGATCGAACCCGGGCCTCCTGCATTGGGAGCACAGAGTCTTACCCACTGGACCACCAGGGAAGTCCCTGAACGGTTTTCTTTTGTTAAAAGATGATTCTCTGTAGAAGTCTCTGTCCACAGAGAGTTGTGGATTGTGGGGATTTAGAAGAAGACAGGCGGTTCCAAAGTAGAAGAGACTGAAGGCTAGGTCAAACTGTCTCCACTTCCCCACAGAGTTTCTAGACTCCAAACCTGGTCCACAGCCTGGTTTATGCCCCAGGGCCCATAATGAGAAGGCAGACACGAAGAACTTCTTTCTGATTCATTTGGACTCGAAGGAAAAAGAGACCGTGCAGCCTGTATTATCTTAAGTTTATTATGTCCTCTCTGGCCTCCCAGCCCTGCAGCCCCTCCCATCAAGGGGCAAGACAACTACACCCCAGCCGTCCTGTCCCCCACACTTACAGTGGTTTCCAGTCCCTTAGGAGACCAAGCCCAGACTCCCGAGGCTCTTTGAACTCTCCAAACCCTAACAACGTTCATTTACTCGACTCTCTCTCTCTCTCCTCTTCAGTCCCACATCTTTTATTCATTGCTATTTTTTAAAAAAATTATTTATTTAGGCTGCGCCAGGTCTTAGTTGCGGCATGCGGGATCTTCGTTGAGGCACGTGGGCTTCTGTTTGTGGTATGCATGTGGGATCTAGTTCCCTGACCAGGGATCAGACCCGGGCCCCCTGCACTGGGAGCACGGAGTCTTACCCACTGGACCACCAGGGAAGTCCCTATTCATTGCTACTTGTCTCCATACTTTTTTCATTACATATGACTCACCTGGACCCACCATTTTCAGGCAGTTATATGTCAGTCCCTGCCTCTTAGCCAGATCTCCTACAAACTTCAAGGTGCAGCTCAAGGTTAAGCTTTTATTTCCTTAGATGGTTTAGTGACTCTTTGGCTATTCTAATTCCCATGAAACCTTCTCTCAGTGAACTCTGTACCACGCTGTGTAGTACTTTATTGTTGAGTCACCTAATCTTTTATTATCGCCTGAACATTTCATAGACGCACCTGCACACACACAGTCTTATCCCATAAATGTGATATTCTACACTTAATTATTATTTCAATAAATATCACTCTCCTGCCATGGGTCAAATACTGCACTAAGAACTGTGGATGAAATAAAATGTAAAATGTATGATCCCTGCTTTCAAAGAGATCAGAAACTTATCAGTAAATATTAGGCACATGGAAAATAACTAACAAGAGGAAGAGGGTGCTGTGATAATTACAAGGAGAAGCATACAGACATAGGTCTTAGAAACTCAAAGCCAAATAACAGTAAATATGTCCCTAAAACGAATAAAATGAAAATGCAGAGAATTCCAGACTTCAGCCAACTAGACAAATATTCTCAGCAAAAATAGTTTTGACAGGTTCTTTAAAAATGACAAAAACATTGACCCTTAGAGTTCATATGGATGAGATTTTTAAACTGTTTTTCAGTTCCAAGCTTTGAACTTATGGAAATACATCCATATGTGTTGGCCCCTCTAATCATCACATTGTACTCCTTAAGCTGAAGTTTTGTAAAGACTGGTAATGACTAGAAATTCTCCAGTGCTGGAAATACCCTGAGATGAAAAACACCCTGGCTTGAAATTGGACAAAATCGAATTTAGATGTATTAACCACATTGTCCATATAAAAATAATAATAGCAAGAAGCATCTGTTAAGCGCTGATTATGGGTAAGCACTGTGTTATGTAGGGCGGTGTAGGTCAGTTTTGTGGCCTGAAGTAAATGCCACATTCAGAAAGTGGTAATTGAGGTTGAGTGAAAGGCAGAGTTAAGCGGAACTGATAGGGTTTGGTGAAGGTTGCCATTGCTGTAATAGTGGATCACAAGTAGCAACTAGGTGTGAAGAAGCAGGGGGAGTCACCCACTGGAACGCCAAGATAACTGATAGTTGGAGGTGAGAGCCACGCCGTTAGAAACTCAAGTCCTTGGGAAAAGAAAGCAGACCGTACAAAATCCTGACCCAAGAGACAGGAGCCTGAAAGAATGTGTATCCTGATCTCCTGTTGGTGTCTCACTTTGCCTAAACCCAACCAGAAGCCAGAACTCAAAGGGACCCAATTGATATAATGCATTGAGGTCATCCTCCCAGGGCACAGACATGGTGGTGTGATTAATAGGTGTTCTAAAGGAACTTGCTATCCCCCTTCCTTTTAGGAAAGTTTAATGCTAATAACAGGGGAGGTGAAAAGATTCTTTGGATTAGAAAGCTCGATGACCTTTTTTTGAGATTTATTTGGATATGGCTAATCGTGAGGGAGTGAAAAGCCACTTTCAATTTAAACAGCAATAACGAGATAAATATTACTCAGGTGTAGCCCGTTCTGTTGTAGATGCTACAGCATTTTGGAAAACAACTTGGAAACCTTAGTAAACGTGTCCTCAAACAATGAAGCTCCAGACAAAGCTCAGAGAACAAGAAAGAAGATAATAGATGTTGCTTTAAAGTAATTTATCTTTGGGCTTCCCTGGTGGCGCAGTGGTTGAGAGTCCGCCTGCCGATGCAGGGGACACGGGTTCGTGCCTCGGTCTGGGAAGATCCCACATGCCGCGGAGCGGCTGGGCCCGTGAGCCATGGCCGCTGAGCCTGCGCGTCCGGAGCCTGTGCTCCACAACGGGAGGGGCCACAACAGTGAGAGGCCCGCGTACCGCAAAAAAAAAAAAAAAAAATTTATCTTTCTTTGGTATGAAAATAAGGTAATGAAGGGAAGAGTATTTTATAATAGTGATTGACTACAACTGTGTGAAAGGGCATCTCTCATGGGAAGGGAGGCTGAAGAAACAAGTATTTTAGCTGAACACGTTGCCTGGACAACATCCTTGTTATGTTAGTAAAGAAGAGCGAAAAATAGATCCCAGGTGGGCAGCTAGCAGATAATGCCCATCTTTCCATTGTACATGTGAAGAATAAGTCTCAGCCATGTTAAGCTACTTTCCCAAGTCATAGATAATAAGTGGAAGAGAGAATATTTTAACACAGGGCTGACTGGTTGAAAACATTTGCTTTTTCCTTCAAATCAGACTAGGAGAGCAAAAATCCACCCCTTCATTCGCCTAATGAATCACTTCTTGAAAGCTGAAGAATAGGTTCCTTACCTAAAATCACATAAGTAGTGGAAAAGCCATATTAGCAAATGATCGTCCAGATTTTTACCTGTGATTTTTTTTTTTTTTTTTTTTTTTTTAAAAAT
>NW_020175096.1:81408-94625 GCF_003031525.2 Neophocaena asiaeorientalis asiaeorientalis | reverse complement strand
AAAAAAAAAAAAAAAAAAATCACTGCTTCAAATTTGTATTTTTCAGAAACCACATTGGTGAATGCCTACAATTAATTCCTTTAATATATTAGTAACTGCCAGATGTTCTATTGTAGAATCCTGTGATTCTCCTGAGGCTATGTATACCTTATTTGATTTATCAGCCTCATGTTGTATCTGATTTACAGCTCATACACATGAGGTCATCTGTAAGCTTATTCTGCTTCCTGTGTTTCTCCTCCTTTCTATCTCTTTTTTTGTTATTTGTAATATATATAATTTCAGAACATATAATATTTAAATCATACTCTGACATGCTGTTTCAAGCCATTATTTTATCTTAAATATATACTTATGTTTATCTGCAGTCTTTTTGCCAAAAGTTTTCCTAATCATCACTAGTTGACTAAAGCTCATTCTCTAGGAAAGGCACATGAAAATGATATCACCCTGGTTACTGAATGTTTTATTTATTTATTAAATTTATTTATTTTTTAACATCTTTATTTGAGTATAATTGCTTATCCCACATGGCACAACTAAGACCTGGTGCAGCCAAAATAAAATAAAAATAAATAAATAAAATATATATATAAAAAAAAATACCTTCAAGAGTTCAATGATTTTACCAGGATATGTCTTGAGATTTATTATTCTGGATCATTTTCATCAGGTACATGAAGTTGGTATTCAAATGTATATTCAAATCTTCCTTTATTTCAGGAGCATTTTCTTGAATAATAGTTTTGAATATTTGTTTTGTTGAATTGTTTTGAACTTCTTTGAGGAGTCAAATTATGTACATATTGAAACTTTTTTCTGACTAATTTCTATAGTTTTGTGAGGGGTTTTTGCATTGGATTCGAATAAAGTTTCTCTCGGGAATCAAGAATAGCTCAACTTTGGAAAGTATGTAAAAGACATAAATCCACAAAAACCACATCAGTGGCTTAAAAGAAGAAAATAGTAACATCGCTACAGAAGCAGAAAAGTTTTTACTAAGCTCACCACATTTTGTGATAAAAACAGTAAACTAAGAAGATAAGGGAATTTCCTTAACCGAAAGAAAATTTCTGTAAAATTCCTAAAAGAAATGTCATTCAGGAGCATTCCTTTTATTAGTTAGTAAGTTTAGAAATATTTTCATGTTTTATTATGAGAAAGAGTAAAAATAAGGTAGAGAAAAAATAATGGACATCTATATTGTTTCATCCATATACCTACCCACTTTCTTAGCAAACATCCAAGCCATCTTCCAGCATACCCTTTGAATTATTTTGAAGCAGGTCCCAGTCATCATATTATTCCATCTGTAGATATTTCTGAATGTATCTCTAAATGAAAAACATTCTTTAAAAACAAAGCAAGAGAGTGGCATGGACATATATACACTACCAAACGTAAAGTAGATAGCTAGGGGGAAGCAGCCGCATAACACAGGGAGATCAGCTTGGTGCTTTGTGACCACCTAGAGGGGTGGGATAGGGAGAGTGGGAGGGAGGGAGACGCAAGAGGGAAGACATATGGGAACATATGTATATGTATAACTGATTCACTTTGTTATAAAGCAGAAACTAACACACCATTGTAAAGCAATTATACTCCAATAAAGATGTTAAAAAAAAACCCAGGAATGTCACTATCACCTCTATGCAGTAAGTATAGCTTAATATCATCCAATATCTAGTTAGTATTTTAATTTCCCCAGTTTGTACATGTTTTGTTATAGTTAGTTTGAATTATGTTCCATATAAAGCCTTTACATTGCAATAGGTTATGTCCCTTGACTCTTTTTATTGATAAAATGCCTCTCTTTCCTTTATTTTCTTGCCATTTATGTTTTGAAAAAAAACACAAAAAACAACAACAAAATAGCGGAATGGTTTCTTCTATACTGTTTCACACAATCTGGATTTTACTAATTGAATCCCTATAGTTTAGTTTAACATGCTCCCCGTCTCTTGTATTTTATGTAAATTGTTGATTAGATACAGAATTTTCATTAGATTCTGATTTGCATTTTTAACAAAACTGCCTCGTAAGTGGTATAGTGTACTTTCATTAGAAGGCACAGAATATCTGATGCTATCTTTGTTAGAGTAACAGCCATTGATAGGCATTGTCTTGCTCCATTATTTCAATAATGGTTGCAAATTGATGATATTATTCTGTTTTTCTTTTTTCATTTATTTATTAGCTAGGATGTTTCTATAAAGAAGTACCTGAAGTTACAGTTAATTCTAGAATGGCAAGATAAATACTTAATTCTTTCCTTTTATTTATTTTCTAAGTAATGAATTCATTCCTTTGCATCCCTCAAAGTTGACCAGTGAGTGTGATGGGGTGTGTGAGTGTGTGTGTGTCTGTGTGTGTGTGAGAGAGAGAGAGGGAGAGAAAGAGAGGGAGGGAGAGGTACAAATGACTTTAAAGATACTTTAAAACGTATTTGTTTTTCATTCTTTGCACTTATTATCCATGCCCTAAATGTCCCATTTTTGGCAGGGTATAATTCTTCTCTAGTTGGTGTGACATGATTCAAATATTATTTAATAATCTCCTAGTATGAACAGATGTTCTAGGCTCACATTCCACATTTTCATCCTCAGGTATATAATCAGCCGTTTCTACAGGGAGACTTGCTTTTAATTTTTTAAATTTCTTTTTTTACTTACGTTTCCATAAACTTTGCTCTTCATTTATTTCTTCTCTATCCTTTACTGTGCTTTCTGTAGTGGTTATTCTTGTGTTCCTTGTAATTTCATCGTCATTTAAAATATTTTTTTTTAAATTTGTTTCCTGAATTCTGTTGATTCACAATTCATATCCTATTTTCAGGCCATCACTTCCTGTTTTTTTTGGCCAGCTTTTCTTTGAGTTCTTACGTTTGTATTCCATGATATTCCCACATAACTATAATTGCTTTTGCAAGCATTTGTTTTTGTTTTCTATTTTATTTTTTTCCTTTTTAAAGATTTTTTGTGGAAATGTAAAATTATAATTTTTATCTGCTTCATCAAAACCATTTTCAGGTGAGTTTTCCTATTATCTATAGGAATTAATGTTCCTCTCATTCATGCTTTATTCTGTAGTACCTTTGTGTGTGGGCAGAGCTTCCTCCTTTCCTGTTGCTTTCATTTAAATGAGATGGATTTTCCTGGACTTCTAGTAGGGAGCTGGTGTGAGGAATACAGGGATGTGCCATGATATCATTCTCAGCTTCACAGCTCACACCTCCCTCCTCTGTCACTACAGTGAGTGCCTTACAATATGGTCAACTCTGTAGCCAGCCCTGCTCTGACTCTCTGAGCCCAGGCTGATAAGAGCGAACTTCTGCCAGCCCTAGATTTCCTAGTTCCCTCCATGGCCCTTTATCCCACCATCACACACCCTTAGACGCTGTTTCTTGCTGGCATGTCCTGTTGTCTGCCACCTCTGGGCTCCCGAACTCTTTCTAGACCTTGTCTCTCTGTTCCTTCCCCAGGGCTCTTGAGGTTCTCAGTCTCAGTTATACTCCCTATATTTCCCACTCAGATAGGATGCCCTCATTTGGGAAGCAACTATTGGTTGGAGACGGCTGAGATCCCAGAGCTTTTGAAGCTCTTTGCCCACCCTGTCCAGCCCCTCAGTCCTCTCACAGCCACCAGCTTCCTGTGTGTCTTCACCTTCAATGTAATCTATATGCAACTGAGTCTGTGAGTTTTCTCTATCTCCTAGTTTCACTGAAAATACAATTTAAAGTTTTTTGGTTTTCATTTCTCCTTTTTTCTACACATGATTTCCAGGAGGAACGAAATAGTCCCAAATCAGTTACTTGGTTATAAAGCTCTTGATTGTAAACTATTTGGTTATGAAGTTTGATTTCCAAACTTTTCTAAATAGTTAGAAAAGTATCATTTGCTAAGGATTGCTAAGGACCAGGCTCAGTGCCATTTACGATAGATGTGATGACTCATTTTGTTACCAAACACAAGTTTGTGTGCCCAACACACAGTGAGGCCAAACAAACATCAGGGTTTGGAGCAGAGAAGGGTTTATTGCAGGTCCAAGCAACAAGGATGGGTGGCTCGTGCTCAAAAAATTTCTACACTTCGAATATGTCATCTTGCTGCTTTTTCATCTCTTATTTCTTTTTTCTCTAGCTTTGTCGAGGTTTTAATTGACAAATAAAAATTGTATATATGTAAGTTATATAATATGATGTTTAGATATATGTATATATTGTGAAATGATTACAAAAATGACATTAATTAACATATCCATAACCTCACATAGTTATAGTTTTTTTGTGGTGAGAATACTCTCAACAGGGCTTCCCTGGTGGCGCAGTGGTTGAGAGTCTGCCTGTCGATGCAGGGGACGCAGGTTCGTGCCCCAGTCCGGGAAGATCCCACATGCTGCGGAGCGGCTGAGCCTGTGAGCCATGGCCGCTGAGCCTGCGTGTCTGGAGCCTGTGCTCCGCAACGGGAGAGGCCACAACAGTGAGACGCCCCGAAAAAAAAAAAGAATACTCTCAACAAATTTCAAGTATACAGCATACTATTAACTGTAGTTACAGTGCTGTATATTAGAGATCCAGAACTTATTCATCCTGCATAAATGAAACTTTGTACCCTTTGACCAAAATCTCCCCATTTCCCCTACCCCCATCATCCTCTGACTACCACCATTTCACTCTCTGCTTTAATGAGTTTGACTTTTTTATATTCCACATATAGGTGAGATCATGGAGTATTTGTCTTTTAGGTCTGGCTTATTTCACTTAGCATAACATATTCTGGTTTCATCTACGTTGTTGTAAATGGTGGATTTCCTTCTTCTTTGTGGTATGTATCACATTTTCTTTATCCCTAGTCTGTCAGTGTACACTTAGATTGTTGTCTTGGCTATTGTGAATGATGCTGCAGTGTACATAGGAATGCTTATATGTCTTCAGGATACTGATTTCATTTCCTTTCGGATAGGTACCCAGAAGTGGGATTTCTGGATCACAGTTAGTTCTATTTTTAATTTTTTGAGGAACGTCCATACTGTTTTCCATAATGGCTGTACCAATTTACATTCCCAGCAACAATGCACAAGGGTTCCCTTTTCTCCACATCCTCACCAATATTGATATCTTTTGTCTTTTTAATGTGAGGTTTGTGAGGTGATATCTCATTGTGGTTTTGATTTGCAATTCCCTAATGATTAGTGATGTTGAGCAATTTTTCATATCCAGGCATACCTTGTTTTATTGCGCTTCACAGATGCTGTGTTTTTTACAAATTGAAGGTTTATCGCAACCCTGAATCGACCAAGTGTATCAGTGCCATTTTTCCAACAGTGTTTGATCGTTTTGTGTCTGTGTGTCCCATTTTGTTAATTTTTTGCAATATTTTAAACTTTTTCATTATTATATTTGTTATGGTGATCTGTGATCAGTGGTCTCTGATGTTACTGTTGTAAAAAGGTGATGACTTGCTGAAGGCTCAGATGATGGTTAGCATTTTTTTTTATCAATAGTATTTCTTAATTAAGATATGCATGTTTTTAAGACACAATGCTTTACACACACAATAGACTAAAGTTTAGGGTAAACATAACTTTTACATGCGCTGAAAAACCAAAAAAATTGCTTTATTGCCTCAGTCTGGAACTGAACCCACATTATTTCTGAGATATGCCTGTACTTGTTGGCCCTTTTTATGTGTTATTTTGAGAAAGGTCTATTAAGATCATTTGCCCAGTTTTTTACTCAGGTTATTTTATTTTTCTTGCTTTTGCATTGTATGAGGTCCTTATATATTTTAGATATTAACCCCTTATCTGACGTGGTCTGCTAATATTTTCTCCCATTCTGTAGGTTGCCTTTTCACTCTGTTGATTGTTTCCCTGCTGTGCAGAATCTTTTTAGCTTGATGTAGTCCCACTTATTTTACTTTTGTTTTTCTTGCTTGTGCATTTGGTGTCATATCCAGAAAATCGTTGCCCAGATAAATGTCAAGAAGTTTTTTCTGTCTGTTTTCTTATAGTGTACTGTAGTTTCAGGTCTTACTTTTAATTCTTTAATTCATATTGAGTTGATTTTTATACTTGGTATGAGATAAGCATTCAAATTCATTCTAATGCATATGACATAGAAACATACAGTTTCCCAACATAATTTATTGAAGAAACTATCCTTTTCTCATTCTTTGTTCTTGGCTCTTTTGACAAAGATCAGCTGACAATACATGCGTGGATCTGTTTTTAGGCTCTCTGTTCTATTACAGTGGTCTGTATGTGTGTCTTTATGCCAGTATCATACTGTAGCTTTGTAATATATTGAATATTTTGAAATCTGGAAGTGTGATGCCTCCAGCTTTGTTTTTCTTGCTCAAAATAGCTTTTAGGGGTCTTTTGTGGTTCCATATGTATATTAGGATTGTTTTTTCTGTTTCTGTAAAAAAAATGCCATTAGGATTCTGATGGGGATAGCATTGAATCTGTAGATCACTTTGGGTGGTATGGACATTTTAACAATATTAAGTGTTCTAATCCACGAACACAGGATGTCGTCCCATTTATCTGTGTCTTTAATTTCCTTCATCAAAGTTTTATAATTTTAAGTATGCAAATCTTTTACATTTTTGGTTAAGTTTATTCCTATGTCTTTTATTCTTTTTGTTGCTCTTGTGAATGGGATTGTTTTCCTATTTCCTTGTTAGGTAGTTCATTGTTACTTTACAGAAGCATGATTGATTTTTGTTTCCTGTACCTTTACTGAATTCATTAGTTCTAAAACATTCTTGATTGATTCTTTAGGGTTTTCTTCATATATGATCATGTCATCAGCAGACAGAGATCATTTTACTTCTTTCTTTCCAATCTGGATGCCTTTTATTTCTTCTTGCCTAATTACTCTTGCTAGGACTTCTAGCATGTTCTAGCACTATGTTGAATAGAAGTGGTCAGAGTGGACATCTTTGTCTTGTACTAGGTCTTAGAGGGAAGGCTTTGAGTTTTCCCTCATTGATTATGATACTAGCTGTGTGCTTTTCATATAGGGACTTCATTGTGTTCAGGTAAGCTCCTTCTATACCTATTTTGTTAAGTGTTTTAATCATGAATGCACGTTGAACTTTGTCAAATGCTTTTTCTGTGTCTAGGGAAAGGATCACATGTTTTTTCTCTTTCATTTTAATGTGGGGTATCAGTTTAATGGGGGAGGTAGTATGGACTACAGGCTGTACCATCAACTTGTATCAGCGTCAGTGAAGACTGCAGGGATCTGCAGTGGCAAAAACTGCAAGTGTCTGCAGTGGTGACAAGGGTCGCTAGAGTCCTCTTGCTCTCTTTTACCCATGTGAAGCATGGTTGCAGCTAAGGGAATTCCTCTTGATGCTGAGTCCTGCCAGAATGGAGGATTAGATGATGCAGGAAAAATGTTTTCCTATGTCTTTCTATGTGGTGATCCTGAGTTTTTTTGTGTTCTGTGGGGTTTTTGCAGCCTTCTTCTTTCACTCTGGAACTCTCTCAGAGCTAGTTTTATCAGTTGTTTAGCCATTGTTTTTATTGTTTTTGTGCGGGGAGATGAGCATTGGGTCCTCTTATTCTGCCATCTTGCTAAAATCACTGACCTCTATTACTTCTGATAAGATGTCATCTGTTAATCTTATGGGGTTCCCTTAAATGTGATGAGTGATTTTTTTTTTTCCTCTTGCTACATTCAAAATGCTCTCTTTGGCTTTCAACATTTTTGAATATAATGTGTCTGGGTGGGGATCTCTTTGCATTATAGCGCTTGGACTTCGTTGAGCTTCTTGGATTTGTGAATTAGTGTTTCATTCCCAGCTATTATGTTTCAAATATTTTCCTGTCATTTTATCTCCTTTCCTTCAAGGGTTCCCGTTATATGTATATTTGTGTGATTAACGGTTTCCTATTTCTCTGGCTGTGTTTATTTTTCTTCATTCTTTTTTCTCTGTTCTTTAGATTGCATAATCTCTATCAATCTATATTTTTAGTTCATTGATTCTTTCTTCTGCCAGCTTGAACTACGGTTACACCCTCTACTGAATTTTTAATATCAATTATTATATGTTTCAACTTCAGATTTTCCATTTGTTCTTTTTAATAACTTCTGTATCTTTAGTTATATTCCTTTTTGAATGAAGCACGATCATCATACCTTCCTTTAATTCTTTACGTATGGGTTCCTTTAGTTTTTGAACGTACTTATATAGCTGCTTTGAAGTTTTTAATCTAATAAATCCACCATCATGGACCCTTTATAGACAGTTTCTATTGCCAGCTTTTTTCCCTATGTGTGAGTCACACTTTCCTGTTTCTTTTTATGTGTCATAATTTTTTTTTGAAAACTGGACATTTTAGATAATTTATTATAGCAACTCTAGATACTGACCTCTCTCCAGAGGTAACCATGGTTGTTTTTTTTCTCATTTGTTTGTTTAGTAACTTGGCTCAGCTATTTCTGCAAAGTCTACTTCCCCCTCAGAGTATAGGCTCTGAGTTATTTTTCCCTTTGTTTTTATGTTTTAGTCTGGCTACCTGGAGTTACCTTTTGCTGTCATAAAGCACTTATTGGTCAAAGGCTGTGTTTTAAGAACGCTTAGCCAGTTAGATTTTTAATCTTTACCGTGGGATATTTGTATGGTTCAGAGGCTGCTGTGTGAGTTCGGGGAATTTACATTTTTTTTGTGCCACATTCAGCTGGGCACTAGTGGCTTGAAGTTTTCATCTCTGATAACTCTAGATAGAGTGCAGCCTTAGGCATGTATACAGTGTGCCATACTACCAGCGATGATTGTGATATCTTTAAGCCTTTCTTAGGAGTCACACCTGGGTTCAAGGAGCTCATTGGATATTCAGTGTTTTGTCAGAGGTTTTGTTTAAGCCTCTTGTGCCAGTAAGACTTCTGCCCTGTATTAATGGGTCTATGTGTGGCTCTCCCTCACGTCCTGCTCTGATTGCTTCTGAGTGGATGCAACATAATGCATATGTACAGCCTTCTCAAGCTCTAGGACTGACTTTGATCCTAGGAGGGCTTTTCATTGTGCTGTCATTCCCTGGTCCTTGCTATTAAACTTCTGGCTGTTCTGCGAATTTGTTTATATCTTAACTACATCTCTAGTCCACTAAGGTCTCCATTGTTCTCAGCAACACTCTCTGGCATGTGTTCTCTACTCACTGATCCAAATAATGTCCATCCATCCTCTCAGGAAGAGCCGAGGGGGTTTTGTCCCATCAATCTTTCCTTTACTCCTGGATGAACCCCTTTGCCACTGCACTGGAGCTGATGGTGAGGACCCGCTTTTCCAGTACAACAGCCTCATTCTAAGAACGGGCCCTGGAGGACTGAAACATTAGGCCTGGTCTTCTCAGTTTGTCCCTCCAGGCATGAAACCTCCACTCTATCACTGATCTGGGGCCAGGATTCCTGGCCCGTAGCACCTGAGATAGAGCTTTCACCTTGTGAGTGGAGACTGGATATGAGAAGGAAGACCATTCCTCTCTTCTGCCCACTCAGAATAGAGGTTCTGCACTTTGGGAGTGAGAGGAGTGAGGAAAACCAGCAGTCTGACCCTCCTGGGATGAAAATATAGCCACAGACTGGGGGGTGGGGCGAGAGGGATCTGCCGTGTTCTTTGTTTTACATGCCTGGTAGAATGTCTGTAACACAGAACTGGGAATGGGTGGGTAATGGACCAGGTTGCAGGTTCGACACCACAGACTCTCACCATTCTTACCATGATTCCATAGATTTTCTTTAATAAATGTTTCTCCTATGCTGTATGATTTTAGGAAAATTTAGAGACTTCTTTAATAAAAAGATTTTTTTGTTTTGTAATTTTTGCTGGATAAATAGTTTTGCTAGGCAGGGGGGTTGCCATGCTCTTTACTCCATCATTCCAGAAATTTCAACTCTAGTAACTACTTCATATTCTTTGTACTCAGAGTTTCTAGCCCACTATCTTCCTGATTCATCTTCAGTGTCTTCCCCTTTGTTGATGCTAAAAGAATGAATGAATGAAGTTCTCAGGAGATTGGCTGGCAAGCTCCTCAGAATGGTGGTACTATGTCCTGCACACCTACTTTTCCTCTTCCTGCTCTGACTCTGTGTTGGGAAGAGGGACTTATGTCTTTATTGTTCCCTGAATCAGTAGGAGCACTTTTTCTTTCCATTACATAGAAGACAGGCATTATGCAATTTCCCTCTTTTATGGAACATTGTATTTCTAGTGTCTGAGGACTTTAAAAATCGCCCATAAGAAGATGTGGCACATATATCCAATGGAATATTACTTAGCCATACAAAGAAACGAAATTGAGTTATTTGTAGTGAGGTGGATGGACCTAGAGTCTGTCATACAGAGTGAAGTAAGTCAGAAAGAGAAAGACAAATACCATATGCTAACACATATATATCTCCAATAAAGATGTTAAAAAAAAATCGCCCATAAATTTTATTCAAGAATCCTTAGGCAAATTGGGCCTTGATGATCTACCATGCTATCCCAGAGTTAGTAATGTAGATAGGAAGTATATTGTGTCACTGGACCGTACTTCTAGTAAGCTAAAATATTTTAAAATTTATTTTATTGATGTACAGTTGATTTACAATGTTGTGTCAATTTCGACTGTATAGAGAAGTGATTCAGTTATACATATATACACTTTTTCATATTATTTTTCCATTATGCTTTATCACAGGTTATTAAATATAGTTCCCCATGCTATACAGAACAACCTTGTTGTTTATTCTATATATAATAGCTTGCATCTACTAATCCCAGACTCCCAATGCATCCCTCCCCCATGTCCCCTCCCCCTTGGCGACTACAAGCCTGTTCTCTATGTTTGTGAGTCTGTTTCTGTTTCGTAGATAAGTTCATTTGTGTCATATTTTAGATTCCACATGTAAGTGATATCATATGGTATTTGTCTTTGTTTTTCTGACATACTTCACTTAGTACGATCATCTCTGGGTCCATCCATGTTGCTGCAGATGGCATTATTTCATTCTTTTTTACGGCTGAGTAGTGTTCCACTGTATATATGTACCACATCTTCTTTATCCACTCATCTGTCAATGGATATTTAGGTTGTTTCCATGTCTTAGCTATTGTAAATAGTGCTGCAATGAACATAGGGGTGCATGTATCGTTTTGAATTATTGTTTTGTCCAGATATATGCCCAAGAGTAGGATTGCAGGATCATATGGCAACTCTATTTTTAGCTTTTTGAGGAACCTCCATACTGTTTTCCATAGTGGCTGCACCAATTTATATTCCCACCAACAGTATAGGAGAGTCCCCTTTCTCCACATCCTCTCCAGCATTTATTATTTGTAGTCTTTTTGATGATGGCCATTCTGACCGGTGTGAGGTGATACCTCATTGTAGTTTTGATTTGCATTTCTCTAATAATTAGTGATGTTGAGCATCTTTTCATGTGCCTATTGGCCATCTGTATGTCTTCTTTGGAGAAATGTCTGTTTAGGTCTTCTGCTCATTATTTGGTTGGGTTGTTTGTTTTTTGTTATTGGGTTTTTAAAATGTTTTTTATTTTCTGGTAAAACAAAAGCATTTAAATCAAATTATTTTTTCCATAAGAGTTCTAAGATTCTTTAGAAGAATGTAACTGCTGTTCCTGAAATCTTCTTTACACTGACTAAAAACATGAAATCAAAGAATACTGTCAAATCAAAGAATTCCTTATGTCATTATTCTGTATAACTTACCTTGGGGTACACCTAGAATGAATTCAGAGATGTGGTTTCTGATCATTACAGTGGGATTCTTCCTTCCTGTGAATCGGACACTGCTTCTTTTAATACAGCCCAAGATGGAGGCAGATAGGATGTGGTGTTAAACATTGCCAGATGTTTCGTGGCTTATATTCTGAGAGTCATCACTGCAGTGAACACATTTCTAAATGGAAATGTATTTATAAATAGCTGAGATGCAGTTCCAGTAATTCACAGTTCCTGTGTGCCTTTAGAGTTCTCTATTTTCACCCCAAATCTTTGCCAATCATGGCAAGTGACTGCCTGGTTTATGTCTTGTGTCTGAGAAAATACTTTTGCTTTCTCTCATATTAAACAGTGATCATTTCTTACCTTATAACCTCTAAAACTTTTCTCTTTCCATTTCCCCTTATACATAGGATCTCAGTTGAATTCTATTTTTAGGTGAGCTAATGTGTTTCTTTTTATATGTGTTATCTTTTTAGTGCTCTAAAGGATTCTGAACAGGCTCTTAGGACATATGCCCTTGGAAAAAATAGAATTAATCATTCTTTAAAACAACAATTCTCTTAGCTCTGACCAACGTGACAACATATGTAGAAAACTTACTGATTTCACAAGGTTGTAAATAACACAAAGGTAGATACTGGGAAACTGAGTTAGGGAAGGGGGCATTTTTTCCTGGAAATGTATTCAACCTGTAGTTAACTAGCAGTGTCACAGGCCTTGAAATATCGTTGCCAGGGAGTCTACATCTAAACTCACTAGAGGAAATGATGGGAGTAGGGGAGAAGTGGGATGGTAGAGCAGAGTGCTTATTTCTACAGAGTGTTTGTTTATTTGTCACAGAGGATACGTAACTCCATCATTTAGTTATTTCTCCCTTTGTTGACCTGGAAAATACTATTTTTGATACCAGCGTCAAAGAGCAATGTCAAAGAGAACAGCTGTTTATGTGCTCATAGTATTTTTGCCTCAGAAGCATGTTTGGTCTTTATTTTTTATGCCTGGGATGCAAATAATATTTATATGATCATTAGGACTACTAAATTATTAAGCATATGAAAAGGATTCAGAAGACGTGTTTTAAATTCTTGTCTGCTACCAACATGCTGTGGAAGAGTTCCAATGTCTGAATACCTTAATGCCTTTAAATACAGTGTGGGAACCATCAAAGTCTGTTTTGTTTTGACAGCTAAGTTTTCTGATTACAGCTGAAATGTGAGCTAAATACACATATGTGAATATATGGGAATTACAGTATATGATGAAGATTAATAATGTAATGTAAGCAGTTAAAAATGAAAAAAATTATATTTTCAAGCAGAATAAAACACAAATGTAAATATCATGTTTTTCATTTAAACTGAATTGTAACTAAAATCATCCTTTTTATCATTAGTAAAATGGGGCTACAATGTTATCATCCCCATCTATAGACATTGTTACTTAAGGAGTTTTGCATAATCTACCACCACATTGTTATTT
>NW_020175096.1:34527-81180 GCF_003031525.2 Neophocaena asiaeorientalis asiaeorientalis | reverse complement strand
TTAAGGAGTTTTGCATAATCTACCACCATATTTTTATTTAAGGATATATATATATATATATATATGTATATATTTAAAGATATATATATGTGGATATATGTAATTATATGTTGTATAAATATAATAAGTATATAAATAATATATAAATAATTTAAAGTGTTTTTAAAATATTTGACTGGAAAAACTCTCAAAATCTAAAATTCAGTACTTTGTTAATGTATAAGAATTCAAAATTTGTTTTTGTCAGAATAATCATAACACATTGACATTGTGTGTGTGTGTGTAACTAAATAATTGTTTCACAATTCGTTGTCTTCACAAACAATGGTATACTTTGGAATTTGTTCAATCTGGCATTATTTGAAAGGTAATAAATATTTAGAGATGTAACACTTTCTACAATACTAATAATTTTATAGAGAGTTAAGTATAATCTTTTCCTACAAGAACTACAAGAAATTGTATAATTTCAGTAAGCCAACTTAAATTATACATTTTATCCCACTTAACTACAGATATAACATTTCAAAGTGATGTGTGAAAATAAATTACTAAAAATACTGATGGATGGTACACTTTATTTTATCTAACTACTTTCCATTACTTTTGCTCTAAATCAGGATAGTGATTGTTAGGACAGCCAAAAGAATTCAGAGCGTAAACATTATATGATTCTAATAATATCCTAAAATAGCCTAGGTAACTTGTTTGGATAATAATATATTTGAATCTTTATTAAATTGTATTCAGTACCAAATATGAGACTCATTTTCCTTCAAGGTCAATGAAGTATATAGTTACAAGTTATTCCCACATGTCTTTGTCCCATGGTTGTCAGTTCAGATTCTCCAGGGTTATTATTTTTCCATAGATCTTTAGAAAACCATATGAAATTATTTATGCCATCTGTATTCTAAATAGCTTTATAATATTAAAAGTTCCGTTTTGCAGTTTCTTATGCCCAGTGATGAAGTGGTACATGTTCTTCATCTTAATAAAGACCAAAAAGTGTTTTCATTCTCGAAAGTGCCTGATTTTGCAGGTTGTGGCAGAAGGAAGGAGTGAAGGGGAGAGCAGGTCATGAAAAAGAAATGGAAGTGCAGTCAGCACCAGGAAATATCATCACAGGGTGATATTTAGGAAGAACTAAATAAATTTACACTCTTTCTGCCCTTTGACTATCACTTATTCAGTCAAATAGCCATTGTCCATGACTCAGCAGAAATGAAGAGAGGGGGACATACAAATAATCAAATTTTGGCTTTTCAATTTCAAATATCTAAGATCAGGAGAATAAGGTATAATTTGTATTCAGAGATTTATTAATGAGAAATTATGATAAGTAGAAAAAAAATTCCTTGGTTTGGGAAGAAGGGTGATAGAGGAAGTGTGAAAAGTAAGAAAAGTCTGTGAGGGCTTAGAATTTAGAATGAAAAGGAGTGATGTTAGCAAGATGGTCAAATATCCCTCCCTCAACAGCAATAATTTGCCATGCGTCCATGAACAAAAGTGCCTTTGTGGGAGATTTGGGATCCAGGAAAGAGGCTGTGAAAACCCAGTGCAGTCCAAGAATGAGGAGAGCCATTTTGAGAAGACAGGCCCACACCCAGGCAGCTGACGTGCTGACCATGTTCTTAGCTATAGACCTGTAAACAGCTCCAGGTAGTAGAAGGAAAGCTGGAAATTTCATGGATACGTGGAAATTAACAACACAGTCCTGAGAAATGAATGAGTCAAAAAATAACTCAAAAGAAAAAATTTTTTTTTAATTCTGAAACAAATGAAAATCAAAACACAACTACCAAAATGTGTAGGATGTAGCAAAGTCAGTTTTAAGGGGGAATTTGATAGCAATAAATGCCTACTTGAAGAACAAAGAAAAATCTCAAACAACCTAACTTTATACTTCAAGGAACTAGAATAGAAAGAGAACTTTAAAACTAAGCCCAAAGTCAGCAGAAGGAGGGAAATAACAAAGATCAGAGCAGAAATAAATAGAGACCAGCAAAACAATAGCAAAGATCAACAAAACTAAGAGCTGAATAAATTATCAGCAAAACACAATCAACAGTTTTTTATAAAAATTACATGAAAACGAAGGGCTAATCTCAAAATTGCAAGAATAGTACCATGTTAGATAATTTATTAAAGTAATTCACTAAAATAACAAATGAGAGAAATATTTCATTAACACTCATTGTCATACCATTGAATAAAATGTAGTAACAATTAAAGATAAATATTTTTGGCAAAGTTAACTTTCATAAGTGTATCTACCAGACACCTATAACAAATATATACAATTTAAGATGCAAAGTTCTCGAATACTTTACCTTAAAGGCAGGAATAAAAGTTCTCGAATACTTTACCTTAAAGGCAGGAATAAAAATATCATCTCTTATAAAAAAAATTGTGCTAAAAATCCTCCCCATTACAATAAAACAAGAGAAAAAATAGAGCATGGATGTAAAAGTTAAAGAAGAGGAAATAAATATTACAGATTTCCCCCCACTATATGAAAGTAGAGCGTTCCTATGAAACCTTTCGTAAACCAAAATGACATAACGTGAAGAAGCAATTACCTTAGGATGCTTCTTGCTGACAGATGCACAAAATAAATTGAGATAAATCAGAGATGTTCACAGACACATTTCAAAGCCAGGGTGGCTTGATGCTGAGAAGCTGAGTGTAGTTCCCAGGGAAGGAGCTTGGAGGGGCCACTCTCTGCTTGGGGTGCGTGCTGCCTCTTTAACAGCTGGCTGTAAAACAAATGCTGAACACCATTTTCACTGTTCACCTTTTTTTGTAAAAACAAAAATCCTTTTCAGATTTCTTTTGGTTAGCAAAAACAGGTAATAATGTAGGCCTTTCGTAAAAGTGAAGTGGCATAAAAACGAACTTTCAAAAAGTCGGGAATCTGTATTTGCAGATAATATCATTTATGAAACAATTCAGGATAACTGACAAAACTATTAAGAGCTAAAGGGAATATTCAACAGTGGAGCATAAACTTATACTGACAGCTATCCTTAGGATTATGCTATTTTACTACCATTGTGCTTAGTACACCACATGTAAGGATGGAGACAGAAGCCTGTTGGATTGGTTTACAGGATTGGTTTGTCAGTTGCATGTGGTTAAACAACAGAAGTTTAATGATATTAAGGGAACTTGTTTGAAAATAGTTTAGATAATCATTGAGATCTGAATTTTATTTTTAGACTTAACATTTAAACCTCAATTGTCTATATAACTGTCAACTACATTTCCAACTTTATGCTGTGTAGATGTAGTTTACATGTGATTTTCACTAAGAAAGTGAAATTTAAAGCACAGACATCCTTCCTTGATTTGTTTTTAATATACTCCTCCCAAAAAGTCAGTTGAAAATCTCTTAGAAAGAGCAAAGTTAGTTTCCTTAGTGGAACAAAATATTCTGACTAATCAAAATAATGTGTTCAGATTTTTTATTCAGATGAATATAGTTTAGTTAAAGAAAGATAAGGAGAAATGAAATTATGTTCAATGCAAAACAAAGCTAGCATTGGGACTTCCCTGGTGGTCCAGTTGTTAAGACTCTGAGCTTCCACCACAGGGGGCACAGGTTCAATCCCTGGTTGGGGAACTAAGATCCCGCAAGCCGAGTGGCATGGCCAAAAAACAAACAAACAAACAAAACTAGCATCATTAGAGATGCTACTTCAAGAACTGTGGTGTCGACTGAAAAAAAATGCACAATGTGAGAGTTGCGAGTTAAGTTTTATTTGGGGCAAAATGAGGACTGCAGCCTGGAGACAGCATTTCACGTAGCTCTGAAAAACTGCTCCAAAGAGGTAGTGGGGGGGAGGTCAATATATATGATTTTGGTGAAGGGGGAATACATGCAATCAAGCACATGGTGATGAGAAGCAGACGTCACCATGAAGGAATTTAGTACTTTTCTAGATATGAGGACATGCAAGAATTGGGCTCATAAAATCAGCTCCTGAAAATATCTAACTATCTGAAGACCTGTTCTGCCAGTTTTGCTCAAAGCACTGAGTGCCTCATTCCTGATCTCCACCCTGAATTCCTTTCAGGGGGTGTTGAGGGTTAGCAGCTGCAGTGGCACCTGATTTAATCATTGTAGAGGGAGGTAGATGGCAAGTGCCAATTTGTAGATGATAATGGGTAACCTTTGTTTCTCTGTTGGTACATAGTTATGACGATAAGTAGACATTGTTTTGAGTTGGTAACAGCATTCTATCAGTTCCAGAATGTGTCATGTTACGTTTGTTAGTGTGTATATGTCCATGACTCTCTCTCGCCGTCACAGCTCACCCTTCCCCTCCCCATCATGTAGTTTCTTGATTTAATGTACACATGAATAAAAAGAGATCAAAGCAAAACTCATTTTTCATATGGAAATGAAAAGGAATGAAGAAGTAGAGATAACTACATATGCTTTGCTTAACCCTGCTGCAATGAATTGTATCTCACTGAAAATATTTTTATTAGATTTTAAATCTGTTGATATGATGAGCTATTCTTTCTCTTGGAGATGCACCGGTTATGCGCACACATAATGCAATTCATTTCACATATACAGAACCACTTAAAGTTGAATAAAAACAAACAGCCTTCTAATCTCATGACATTTGGAAAACAGCATGTGGAAAAGAAATTACAGTATGGATTTGGCAGTAAAATAAAATGACATAATTGGATTCCCTCATTTATTCTTTTCCAGCTTGAGGCAGATCTAAATTAAGAAGGTGGTAAAGAAGGTAAAATGAGCAAGTCATAAATAAAGCCAGCTATTTCAAAAACATTTGAATTTTAAATATGCCAGGGATTTATTTATTTATATATTATGCCAGCACTTTTAACTTGTAAATTTTGAAAATTTGCCTTTGTGACAAGTTACCGACAATGAACTTAATCTCTTTCAATTTAGGAAAATCAGGTCTACTCAAAGTGACCTGTACTTCTAACTTTGCATTTTGAAAGCTAGCAAGCTCTTATAAAAAAAAAAAAAAAAATGCAATCCTGCCTCTACCTTAATCAGTTTAGAAGCCTCCAGTGCAACAGTGCTAATAATAATATTTTGAAAGCAATTTTAACCCACAAAGTCAAGCAGTGACCTGTAGGATTGATTCTACTTCACTGAGGGTACGTTAATATATCATTTCTTTGAATTTCAGAAATGATAGCTTCATTTCACCGAAAATACAAAAGCAGTGAAGTCAACTTTAGTTTTGCATTACTAAATTATTTCATGTCTACATGTTTTACAAAACAGAATTTAGAAGTAGATACTTGGGAACTACTTTAATGTGTCAGGTTAATTTTCTGTAGCTCCTAACCATATAGCTTCTATTAGCCAAATGCATTATTTTAATCTGTCATTATTCAATGACAGATAAGTCCCATTTTGAAAGCTGACAGTAAAGTAAATATGTAGCATTCTGGGAATAGAAACAGAGATTGATCATGTATTTCTTGCTGTACAGGGAAGATAAATAATTTCTATGTTTAGCAGTATTAACTTCGAAAGATTAAAAAAAACCCCACATTGTCAGCTGTTGGTGCCATCTAGTGCTGAACGCCTGGCAGAGGATGGGTGAAACGCTGTCGCAAATACAGAGGAAACAAGAGTACAGAGCCACCTAGTGATTATTTGAACACTTCAAAATAGTCATCTCCAGTAGGAGTGGTGAATTGCGTTTAGATGTTCCACAAATCTAAAATATTTCCAGTTTTTAGATAGCATCAAATTTTATTTCATCCTATGGATCCTGATCTTCTAAAACAAAGGTCAGTAAGCTAGGGCCTATGGGCCAAATTCAGCCTGCCACCTATTTTTGTACAGCAGCGTATGAGTTAACAGTGGTTTTTACGTGTTTACATAGTTGAAAAAAAATAAAAGGAAGAATAATATTTTGTGACATGTGAAAATTGTATCAAATTCTAATTTCAGTGTCCATAAATAGAGTTTCATGGGAACACAACCACGCCTGTTTACACATTGTCTGTGGTTGCTTTAAAGCCACAACAAAAGAGCTGAGTAATTGTAACTATGTGTAGCACACAAAGCCTAAAATATTTACTATGTGGCCCTTTATTGCTGATCCCCTGCTCTAAAGTATGTTGGATTTTGAAAAACAACCCAAAAAAGAAAGAACACATGCATGTATTCTATTTAGTATGTGCAATATATATATTCATGTCTGTGTATAACTATACGCCTATTTCTAGTTTCTGAAATACATCTATATGTTTTAGTATTTATTCAGTTCCAATTAAACATCACTTCCCATAAATACAGGATACTATTCTTTTGCACAGCTTCACCCTCAAGGAATCTAGGATACAGGCTTCAAGTTTGAGCTCCATTATTTTTCCTTTTATCCCTTTCTTCATGGATGGTTCACGCCTTGTCCTGATGGCACCAAGCCTGCAAGACATTCCTGCTGCCCAGAGCCCTGCATCCTGCACTGCACTGCTCTCACACCATCTGGGTGATTTCTTGACAAAGGCCCTGCAGGGGCGAGGAGTTGTAAATCACTGCTTGGCATTTCCAAAGGGTTAACAAAAGGGATGGATATTCTGTTAGCATTGCTTGAGGAGAACTGGCTAGCTCCCATCTTTCCTGTCTGGAGATTTTGATAGCGTGATGTCTCTGTGAAATGGAAACAGGCCCAAAAGGAAGATAAAGATGCAATGGTAAAGGTTAGAAAATGCAAAAAAATAAAAAAAATTACTTTGAGAAATATGCAGGCATTATGGCTGCCTTTGACATGTGAAAAGGGAAGAATGGAAAATTGCAGTGTTAGACCCAAACGGTCTACGAGGGATTCCAACTCGCCCAAGAACCGCCAAGAGTCGAGAGCCGTTGCAACACGCAAGAGGTTTATTAGGAGCCGATGCACCGGGGTTCCCTGAACCTCACGCAGGAGGCCGATGGGGAACCCCTAAAAGCGGAATCACATACTTTTTATAGGTTTATTTACTCATAGGGCGGGTATATTCTCACAATGATTGGGTAAATGTGTTGACTTTTGAATTCATTGGCTTAGGAACTTTTGTCCCACCTTCTGGCCGTTATAGTTGTTTGTTCATTGTGGCGGTTAGGGCGTATACCTGTTACGGGCAACTGGAAAATTACCCGCTGTCTGGAAAGTCCCCGTCAACTGAAAAACTCCAAGAATTAGTTTCGATAGGGAGAAGGAGTGGCGCACGATAGGGAGAAGAATTGGTTTCGATAGGGAGAAGGAGTGGCGCACGATAGGGAGAAGAATTGGTTTACGGGAACAAGTGAGGGGGTGGAAAGTCCCTAAAGGCCCCACAGCAGGAGGGAGATGAATTAATGTATTGTTTCCTGCTCTGGACATCAGGCTGTTACGCTTACAGCAAAATGATTTTGAAACACGCTTGAGATTTGTCTGATATTTATCTTCTCAGACTTCCCTGATTTCTAGAATTCATTTGTAATTTGGTTTGTAAAGTACTGAGACATAATAAAATACATTTTAAGATGCATTGCTTTTGCAGATAATCATTTAAATTTTTATTCCTCCCTCTGTTTTACTACCTTAGTATCACTAATATCTGTGATTTGTGAAGATAATACAAAAAACAGTTTTTATATAAATGGAATACTTTATAGAAACTTCATAAGGGCCTCTACTCTAACCTCTCTGGCCCAGTAGAAGATATTCCTCATCAATATTCCTGTCAGTACTATCAACTGAAGAAAAATGCACAATGTGAGAGCTGTGAGTTAAGTTTTATTTGGGGCCTAATGAGGACTATCGCTCAGGAGACAGCTTCTCATATAGCTCTGAGGAACTGCTCTGAAGAGGTAGGGCGGGAAGTCAGTATATATAAGATTTTAGTGAAGGGGGAGTATGTACAATCAAGCACACATTTTGGCAGAAGGTTGATGCTGGTCATGAGAAGGTTGCAGCTAGTCACAAGGAGCAGATGTCTCCGTTGATGATTTTAGTGCTTTTCTAGATATGAGATGATGCAAGAAATTGGGGTCATAAAATCTTCTCCTGAAAATATCTAACTTTCTGAAGGCCTGTTCTGCCAGTTTTTTTCAGAGCACAGAGTGCCTCATTCCTGATCTCTGCCCTGAACTCCTTTCAGGGGGTGTTGAAGGTCAGCAGCTACAGTAGCTAGTGACTTTATCCTTGTAGAACCAGATGGTGGGTGACAGTTTTTAGTTGCCAGTACCATTGCAGGAAGGGGAACCCCTTCCAGGTCCTGAGAGTGGGCTCTTGTCTAACGCTTGGAAATGAATTGTCTAAGGAGACACACGTACTGACAAATCAAAACACTTTATTGAGAAGGGGTGCCTGGGCAGAGAACAGCAAGGTAAGGGAACCCAGGAGAACTGCTCTGCCACATGGCTCACAGTCTCAGGTTTTATGGTGGTGATGTTAGCTTTCTGTCTCTGGACAACCTGGTCTCTGGTCTTGCTTGACCCATATCTGGTCTGACTCAGGGTCCTTCCTGGTGGCGTGCGCATCTCTCAGCCAAGATGGATGCCAGTGTGAGGGTTTCTGGGAGGTTAGGGCAGGACATACTGTCTCCTCCCTCCTCCTTTTGGCCCCTCCTGAATTCTTCTGGGTCAGTAACGGGCTGGTGTCTCCTCCCTCCTTCTGGCCCCTCCAAACTTCTCCTGGTTAGTTTTCAGCATTCTTTATCGCGACCTCCTGTTTTGAGACAACTGAGGCAAATGGTTATTATCGTGCCTGGCCAAGGCGGGCGGTTTTGGTCAACGGTCTTGGGAAACAAATGATTGAGGTCCTGTTAGGGAGTGGTGTTACATTGGTGCTGGTCCAAGGACCCAGAATTACTTCAGTCCCACCTAGCCCATATTCCCAAGGAAGGTACATAAGAGGTACAGAAATAAAGAGATCCTGTCAACTGAAAATAAATGCACAACCTAAAAGTTGAGAATTATGTTTTATTTGGGGCATTACTGAGGACTAGAGCCCGGAAAGACAGCCTCTGAGATAGCTCTACCTTGTAGAGGTAGATGGCAAGTGTCAGTCTCCAATCGGCAGGGCCCCTTCATGGTCATAAGTTTGACCATGGTTTGGGGGGTCATTTCGTCCAGTGGTGCTAGGAATGCTCATTCCCAGTTCTGGCGAAGATTTTGTTGACAGGCCACTCAATGTGCTGTTACTGAGCTAGGCCTTGTTAACAGTAGCCAAAAGTCTTTGGATCACCTGCCTTACTAGTCTCTTATGGTCCAGGAAAATATTCCCTCTTGCTGCTGCTTCTCATATCTAGAGTTACACTATTACAATCATTGATCTCATATGGAACGATATATCATCATTTTATTAGAGGCTCAGTCACACATTTGGTAATGTAAGAAACAACAATTTTGTAAAACAGGCAATGTAGAAAATAATATAGCTAGCAGTATTACTAAGGTCATAAGTAAGAATTTAAGTCAAGAACTTCTATTAGGTGCAGCCTAATATATCCCTGGTCATCTGACTTAGTCTGTTCTGCACCAATCCTTATCTTTCAGGGAAATGATATATTGGAATTGTCCACAAGGAGCCCAGCCCAGTTTCCTAGCGCTGGTTATCCTTAGTGTAGTCTGATTGTTTCTTTAAATTTTAATGACCATAGCCTGGTGTTAATCTCCTGGTTGTAGATCATGGAGCATCTGATCTTTATCCAAAGATTGATTATGAAGTTAGGCTTCAGGAACAAACTTAAGAGTGTCCTTCTGACAATGTAATTAAATTTTGTAACAGTATAACGTAACAACAAGGAACTATGAGTCTTAGTAAACACAGACCTTAATTAAGAAAACTAGAATTTAATATTCAGTGAAATATATATTTTTTCTAAAATTACCCCCATTTTCACCAAGAACAGCCAAGACTAATTTATTTTTAAAATAAGTTTGAGGGTATCTTCAAGATGGCGGAGGAGTAAGACGCGGAGATCACCTTCCTCCCCACAGATACATCAGAAATACATCTACACGTGGAACAACTCCTACAGAACACCTACTGAACGCTGGCAGAAGACCTCAGACCTCCCAAAAGGCAAGAAACTCCCCACGTACCTGGGTAGGGGAAAAGAAAAAAGAATAAACAGAGACAAAAGAACAGGGACGGGACCTGCACCAATGAAAGGGAGCCGTGAAGGAGGAAAGGTTTCCACTCACTATAGGAAGCCCCTTCGCGGGCGGAGACTGCGGGTGGCGGAGGGGTGAAGCTTCGGAGCCGCGGAGGAGAGCACAGCAACAGGGGTGCGGAGGGCAAAGTGGAGAGATTCCCGCACAGAGAGGATCGGTGCCGACCGACACTCACCAGCCCGAGAGGCTTGTCTGCTCACCCGCGGTACGCGCGGGGACTGTGAGCTGAGGCTCGGGCTTCGGTCGGATTGCAGGGAGGGCTGGGGTTGGCGGCGTGAACACAGCCTGAAGGGGTTAGTGCTCCACAGCTAGCCGGGAGGGAGTCCGGGAAAACGTCTGGACCTGCCGAAGAGGCAAGAGACCATTGTTTCTGGCTGCGCGAGGAGAGGAGATTCAGAGCGCCAGAGACAGGTGCAAGCCGTGGCTATCAGCGCGGATCGCAGAGACGGGCATGAGACGCTAAGAATGCTGTTGCCGCCACCAAGAAGCCTGTGTGCAAGCACAGCTCACTATCCACACCTCCCCTCCCGGGAGTCTCGTCACCAACACTTCTTATCTGTCTTTTTAAAATTGTAGTCATAGGTGTGAGTTAGTACCCCATTGTGGTTTTGATTTACATTTCCCTAATGATTAATGATGCCAAGCATCTTTGCCTGTGTTTATTGGCCATTTGTATATATTCTTTGAACAAATATATATTCATGCCTTTTGCCCATTTTTTCAATTGGACTGTTTATCTTTTTGTCACTGAGTGTTGGGAGATCTTTATGTATCCTAGATTCTAGGCCCTTATCAGATATATAACTTGCAAATATTTTCACTCATTCTGTGGGCTGTCTTTTGACTTTTTTTTAGCCTTTTGATGAATAAAATATTTAATTTTGATTAAGTTCAATTTGACTGTTTTTTTCTTTGTTCATTTGTGCTTTTGGTATCATATTTAAGGACCTGTTGTCTAATCTAAGACTGCAAAGATTTCTACCTATATTTCTTTCTAAAGTTTTTTTTTTTTTTTTTTGCAGTACGCGGGCCTCTCGCTGTTGTGGCCTCTCCCACTGTGGAGCGCAGGCTCCAGACGTGCAGGCTCAGTGGCCATGGCTCACGGGCCTAGCCGCTCACACGGCATGTGGGATCTTCCTGGACCGGGGCACAAACCCGTGTCCCCTGCATTGGCAGGCGGACTCTCAACCACTGCGCCACCAGGGAAGCCCCTCTAAGAGTTTTATACTTGCAGCTAAATGTACCTAATGTATACATTTAGGTCTTTGACCCATTTTGCAATAATGTTTGTATGCCATGTGAGATAGGAGTCCAAATTTATTATTTTGCATGTGGATATCCAGTTGTGCCAGAACCATTTGTTTAAAAGAGTATTCTTTCCTTAATGTATGGTCTTGACACTTTTGTCAAAAACCAATTAACCATAGATGTAGGATTTTTTTTTCTAGATTCCCACTTCTGTTCCATTAATTTATATGTCTATCCTTATGCCAGTACCACACTGTTTTGATTACAGTCATTTTGTAGTAAGCTTTGGAACTGAAAGTACCAGTCCTCCAGCTTTGTTTTTCTTCTTCACGATTGTTTTGGCTATTCTATGCTCATAGCATTTCCACATGAATTTTCAGATCAGGTTGTCCATTTCTGCAAAAAACACAGTTGGCATTATGATAGTGATTGTATTGAATCTGTAGGTCAATTTGGGGAGTACTGCCATCATAAGAAAATTAAATTTTCCAGTACATGAACACAGGATGCCTTTCCATTTATTTAGGTCTTCTTTAATTTCTTGCAACAATGCTTTGTAAATTTCAGTGTACAATTCCTGCAATTCCTTGGTTAAATTTATTACCACGTATTTTATTTTACTTGATTCCTTTAAAAATGGAATTCTTAATTTCATTTTTGGGTTGTTCATTGCAAGTATATAGAAATACAGCTGATATTTGTATATTGATCTTGAATCCTACAACTATGCTGAACTTATTTATTAGCTGTAATAGTTTTTGTGGATTATGTCATCTGTGAATACATAAAGTTTTACTTCTTCCTTTCAAATCTGGATGCATTTTATTTCTTATTCTTTCCTAATCACCTTGAATAGAGCTTCTAGTACAGTGTTACATTGAAGTGGCAACAGAAGACATCTTTTTCTTGTTCCTGATTTTAGGGGGACTTTCATAAGTGTGATGTGAGCTGTGGATTTTTCAAATACAGTTTGTCAGGTTGAGGAAGTTCCCTTCTATTCCTTGTTTGTGGAGTGTTTTTATCATTAAACAGTGGTGGATTTTCTTAAATGCTTTTCTGCATTCATTGAGATAATCATGTGGGGATTTTTCCTTCCTTCTATTAATACAATGTATAATATTGATTGATTTTCATAGATAGAACTGCTCTTGCACTTCTGGGATAAATCGCATTTGAACAAGGTGTATAATTCTTTTAAGATGTTGCTGGATTCAGTTTGCTAGTATTTTGTTGAGTGTTTTTACATCTGTAGACATAAGCGATATTTTTCTGTAGTTTTCTTTTCTTGTGACATCTTTATCTGTTTGGTATCAAGTAATACTGGCCTTATAGAATAAGTTAGGAAGTGTTCCCTTCTCTTCTGTTTTTTGGAAGAGTTTGAGAACAGTTGGTTTTAAATCTTAAATATCTAGTAGAATTCTCCAGTAAAGCTGTATGGTACTGGGTTTTAGTATCATTGTAAACCTTATAATCTTCAAGTTAAATCTCTTCACTTGTTATGGGTCTCTTCAGATTTTCTATTTCTTCATAAGTCAGGCTAGTAGTTTGTATTTATAGGAATTTGTCCTTTCCATTCAGGTTATATAATTTGTTGGCATACAATAGCTCATAATATTCTTTTATAATACTTTTTATTCCTGTAAGGTCAGGAGTAATATCCTGCTTTAATTCCTGATATTAGAAATACAAGTTTTCTCTCTTTTTTTTATTTGTCTACCTAAGGTTTGTCCTTTTTCTTTTGATATGTTCAAAAGAACAACTTTTGGCTTTGTTGATTTTCTCTATTATTTTCTATTCCTTATTTCATTTATCTCCACCATAATTTTTGTCACCCCTCCTTATGCTTCCTTTGGGTTTAGTTTGGTCCTTCTTCTTTTTCTAGTTTCTTAAGGTGGCAAGTTACATTATTGTTTTGAGATGTTTATTCTTTTTTTAATGTAGGCATTTATAGCTATACATTTCACACTGAGCCTTACTTTCAGTGTAGCCCCGAAGTTTTGGTATGGTGGGTTTCATTTTTAATCTCAAAGTATTTTCTAATCTGTTATATCTCTTGCCTCAGGTGGCCAGGGCTAGTATATTTGTATATTAAATGCTTTTAATCATTGCCTACTAGGAGGCCAGTCTGGCTGTGAGAACGTTCCATGGAGGGCAAAACAAAAGCAAGCCCTTAAACTGATCCTTCAGAGAGCCATCATTCAGGACAAAACTTGAATTCTTTGAGGATAAAGTTTGTGTGGCCCCCTCCAGCATCTGCAAGCAACACCTAGAACCACTGGTGATCTGGGGTGGCTGCGGTTTGTGGCAGCTTGAAATGAGATCTCAACTCCCTGACTGGGAATCAAACCCGGGCTGCAGTGGTAAGAGTGCCAAATCCTAACCACTAGACCACCAGGTTCTAGTGGCTAGAAGCAGGGCCCTGGCTCTTGTCCTCTTTGGAGAAAGAATTTCAGCAAAGAGATGGAAATTTGTAAAGAAGAGAGAATGTTTATTAGGAGCAAAGTACATGCGGAAAGATACATGGGCGAGCTCAGAGGGAGTCACACGCTTTTGGGGTAGTTTAAATCATTTATATGGGGGTGGTTCTTCCAGGTTGCCTCTGGCCAATCATCTTGCTTTGTCTGGCTCTGTGTCCATATTTGGTCTGACTCAGGGCCCTCCTGGATGTGCATGAGCATCTTTTAGCCAAGATGGATTCCAGCGTGTGGGTCTCTAGGAGATTGGCAGAACATATTGTGAACTAGCACCCTCTCCTTTTTCTGACCCCTGAGTAACCTTTCCACACTTGTAGTTTGGGAGGTCTCCTTGATCTCAAGAATGAGAAATATGTAGACTCCTTATCTTTTTACCCAGGCAGGGCTCAGCTCCTCTCTGCTTCTGCCATTATCTTTATCTTGAAGTGTCTGTCCTCAGGGGACAAATTCCAGCCCCTCAACGTGGGGCCCATCTATCTCTTGCCTCAGGAGTACTGCACAGCTGAAAGGGGCCACGAGGAATTTTCTTCCTCTTATACAGTGTTTGTTCAAACTTATCTAGCATATATCTGCCCTTGTTAGTTATAAAGATGTTGCCTTCTCCTGTATTCTAATTCTGTAAAGTTGTACCGTGGCTTCGATGATCACCCGTTCCCCAATAGTTTTGACATGGCTGCCACATAATAAGTGCTCAATGAATACTTGTTAATTAAGCCTTTTATATTTAAGGTAGAGGAACGAAGACCCTGAAAAACTGATTTGACTTACAGTGGCTCATACAGTACTCAGCGGGGAAACCTAGCTGAAACCTCGGAGTTTCCCATAAAAATCTCGTGTTGTTTATTAACTACTTCGGATTTGAATCCTTCCTTGCTACTTTGACTTGCCCTTGAGGACACAGACCATGTACTGAAGTGCCAGAATATTGTGTTAGTTTCTTTCTGTGCCCAACTCCAACCCCAGTACTCAAAAATACTCCCAAAAGAGGTCTTTAAGTATATGGGCTACTTTTTTTCTAAATATTTTGTTGTTAAAAGTATTTCAGGGAAAAAAATGCTTTATGGTCAGTCCCAACTGCTGTACAGCAAATTGGTCACCTATGATTTCTCAGGTTCCTACAAATCTCAGGGCTATGTAGAGAGTACAGGGTAACAGTTTCTGTCTACTATTTGTCACTTCATCCAAAAGAACATCTGTACCTCCCCCCCCACCCCCGGTACGCGGGCCTCTCACTGCTGTGGCCTCTCCCGGGCTCCGGACGCGCAGGCCCAGCGGCCATGGCTCACGGGCCTAGCCGCTCCGCGGCATGTGGGATCCTCCTGGACCAGGGCACGAACCCGCGTCCCCTGCATCGGCAGACGGACGCTCAACCCCTGCGCCACCAGGGAGGTCCCATCTGTGCCTTTAATTGCCCGTTTAAATAGCTTTCAGCTCTTGGCAGTTCAGTAAGATAAAACCTTTGTAGTTAAAGTCACCATGTGACTCTAATATACCACCCTGACGGAAAAAAGTGCAAAGGTAAAAGCACATGAACCTAATGAACAAAGTCAACCACACAGATCTGATAGATTTGAGAGAATTAAGAGGAAAATTACCCATTTCCTTTATTGTGAATAACGCCTTCCAGAATATGATCATTATAAAATGCTCATTCTTACTCAATGCCCTCACGTCTTGCCCTAATCCCCTATAGGAGCAAGTCTCTTTGACAGTGGGCTGTAGTTCAGTCACCAGTAGGCAAGGAGAATAAAACTGATAAACGTGAGTCTCTCGGCCTTTAGCCAGGGAAACAATAAATAACTTCAACCGATATGTCGTTAACAGGCTGCCCAGCAAGAAACCTGAGCTCCCCAATCAGGGATTTAAGCCCCATTGTGCTTCAGTGTGTCCCCAGCAGATGAAAAGCACAGATGAAAGAGAGAACCAAGATAAAACCATGAAGGGCCCCCCAAATTCAACAAGAGGTTTAGTACACGATAATCACATCAATCTGTTCAGGTCAAACACTAATACTTATCTGCCCTTGGAAGTCTAAGAAGAAGGTCCAGTCAACAACTGTAGGCACTTGTTTAAAAAGGAAGGTCTTAATGCAGGGGGTGGGGAGACAGTATGGAAAGAAAAGACAAACATTCCTATGGCCAGTACTCCGTGTTTTGTTTTGTAGGACGTAAAATTTACTTTATGCTTCTGAGAATTGTTTTTCAGCCATAAACCTTTCAAAAGTCTGGTGTATCTAATTCAAAGCCTTTAAAATTTATGTTATAAAATTTATTACAGTGCCCTTATAAATCAGCACTTGGTAGTAACAAATTATCAGAGCGTGCCATATATTAAAAAGATAAATCAGAATTAAATAGTAAAAAGAGAAGGTGTTTCAAATCAGACAGCCAAAGCACTAACTAATGGGAATATTTGTAAACGTGACAGTGATTTATAGCAGGGCTCTTAGAGTGCATAAATCCTGCACAACTTTTTGCATCTAACTGCAGGGCCTTTCCATCCGTTGTTTATAAATCAAGAAGTTAATGAAGAGTCAGAGATCTGTAAATCCAGACACTAAATTAGAAATTTGTAGCTTTTGATTTACAGTAAGTTACCTCAAGAATTACACATATAAATAAGCAGAAAAAGAAATTACATTTAAAATCAGGTGAAGGTTAACATTTAGAAATCAAAGTTGTAAATAGCACAGGGATATCAGCTCGGTGCTTTGTGACCACCTGGAGGGTTGGGATAGGGAGGGTGGAAAGGAGGGAGATGCAGGAGGGAGGAGATATGGGAACATATGTATATGTATAAGTGATTCACTTTGTTATAAAGCAGAAACTAACACACCATTGTAAAGCAATTATACTCCAATAAAGATGTAAAAAAAAAAAAAAAGATTACCGATACCAACTCAACGAATTCTACAACTCTGCATTTCATAATTTTACTTATATAATATACATTTTAAAATTGAACTGTGTCCTGTAGTCTCATAAGTATTCATTACCTTAAAAATAATGCCTTATGTTGGATTGGACAGTGAAGTTGTGTTGATCAACCCATTTTTTCAGATCTAGAAAAGAGCAGCTCCACTGATGGAACTTGAGATGTGCTTCCATGGTTCACTGGTGTCAGGGTTTGTGTGTGTATGTGATTTTTCCATAGACAAAGCCCTTAACAGTTACTAAGACAGCAGAACATGTGCTACCTTCCAAGAAGCAGAAGACTCAGTCACAATCTGTCAGAAAACAACTGTTTGCCAAGGAACTCTCCCAGAAGCACTAACCTTAGTTTAATCTGTTATTGATTTTCTAAACTGTTAAGTATGGTTTATAATGGCAATAACCTACATGATACTATACATTAAATCAGTTATTACCTAGTTTATTAAAGCATTAATGTTGCCAACCTACATGGTACTACACATTAAATCAGTTATTTCCTAGTTTATTAAAGCATTAATGTTGCCATAGGCAGTTAGCTGAAAAACTGATGATGTGTGTGAAACTTAAAATAAGATTTCTAAATGAACATTAGTTAAGTATTTTTAAATGGCTTATGGGAGCGCTTCAGTACATCCCAGACTCTTCTTGTCCTTCTCTTTTCGTCCTAAAATAAATGAGCCTGTACTGTGTAAGTATGAAGCTCCTCTGGGTTTAGTGAGATAATCCACAATTAGCCACTGGCCTACATTTGCATAGTTAACTAAATGTCAACTACTGATTGAAAGGTGTGTGTGTGTGTGCACATGCGTGCAGGTGGAGAACTTGGGAATAAGGTAGAGAAAAGAGTTCTGAACTATGTAAAAACACTAAGTGTTTCCCCATTGTTAATGCAAGGAAGGATTCATGTCTTTTCTTTTACAGGGAGTGTATTAGTCTGCTAGGGCTGCTGTAGTAAAATACCACAAACTGCGTGGCTTAGACATAAATTTATTTTCTCACAGTTCTAGAGGCTGAAAGTCCAAGATCAAGGTGCCATCAGGGTTTGTTTCTGGTGAGGCCTATCTTCCTGGCTTATAGATATCTGCCTTCTCACTGGGTCTTCACGTGGTTTTTCCTGTGTGTGTGTGTGCAGAGAGAGAGAGCAATCTCTGGTGTCTCTTCCTCTTCTCATAAGTAATCCAGTCCCATTGGATTAGGACCCCACCCTCGTGACCTTATTTTTCCTTACTTATCTCCTTAAAAGCCCTATCTCCAAATATAGTCATATTGGGGATTAATGCTTCAACGTACAAATTTGGTGCAGACACAATTCAGTCCATAGAAGAAAAGTAGCATGGCATATGGAAAGACTTGGAACTGGTTTTGGGTCCCATTGATTCCAGGTGTGTAATCTTGGGCGAGTTACTTCATCTTTCTGTGCCTCAGTTTTCTCATCTGCCTACCTTTCAGGTTGTTAGCCTTTAATAGACATAAACTGTAGTTATTTTCATTTCTTATTTCAGGCAATTGCACTTTAAGGACTTTGCATTACTCTTCATATAACTTGTTAAAACACTGTTATAAGAGGGTTCTCTTTTAGTCTCTGAGTGTGTTTTGTTGTGTTCTTATATGCAGGGGATAGTGGTTTACTTCCAGTTTGGTTGGAAGTTGTTTGAGGTCAGGGTACGTTACATCTTATGTTTCTTGTTATCTGGCACCTCACATAGTATATTTTACATAGTAGACACTCAAGAAAGTCATGATAATTTGGTTGGTTAGAAAGCTATGCCACTTGCCTACTTGATTTTGGGGTTGTTTTCTCTATCCCTCCCCCTCCTTAAACATAGCCCTATTAATGAATTTTAGCACATTGTATGGGATTGCTGAAGTGCTGAAGTTAATAATTAATGGCTGATGTTTATGTATTATTTTCTACCTCATTCTAGAAAATAACTGTCAATATATGTTAAGTCCTGAAACAAAAGGATCCATTTGTGTTGATATCAGCTACTGAACTAAAGTCAATCCATTTCTGACAAAGTTCCTCCAAAAAGGGCAGAGACAGACTATTAACAACTAAGTTTAACTTACTGTTTATGTTAGTTCCTACATGGTAATATTTTTACCTGTTTTTATAAAGGGTCTCTGTAATATCTTTCAAGCTCCTATTATTTTTAAATTCTATCTGAAGACTGTGATTTTCAGGACGGGAATATGTTGACTCACTGTGTGTGATTAGTAATTTGAACAAATAGTCAATAATGTCTGTTACTGCTAAAATGAAGTAGAAGACATTTTAGTTCACGGAGCCTATGGTCCAGTATGAGACAATCTATAGTGATGTAACAAATGAAAATATAATACTCTAATCAGGATCCAGATGAGAGTACTATTTGAGCTCACCAAGATTATAAGTCACTAGAGAGAGAGAGAGATGAACTTATATTTACTTACGTCTTCACCATGACTGTTTTGGTGTCAGATATAATTAGTGTTCAGTAGACATTTATTCCATGAATAGCCAGTTTCTTTTTTTATTGTATTAGTTTAAGGTGTATAGCATAGTGATTCAATATTTGTGTATATTATATTGATACTACATTAAAATTTATTATGAAATAATGGCCATAATTCCCTGTGCTGTACAATACACCCTTGTTATTTATTTTATACTTAGTAGTTTGTTTCTCTTAATCCCCTACCCCTGTCGTGCCCCTTCCCCCTTCCCTCTCCCTACTGGTAACCACTAGTTTGTTTTCTCTATCAGTGAGTCTGTTTCTGTTTTGCTGTATACATTCATTTGTTTTATTTTTTAGATTCCACATATAAGTGATATCATACACTATTTCTCTGATTTATTTCACTGAGCATAATATTCTCTAGGTCCGTCCATGGGCTAACCAGTTTCTTGACCTACACTGGAAATTTTTCTAACAAACATTCAGTTTCTCTTTCATTTTTTCTTCATGATTCTAGATGATAAAGACTGTGAATAGAAATAAAACAAGAACATTTAAAAGACTTGCATTGTTAAAGCTAATATGTACTTATGTATGTATTTCTATGCATGAGTCAACAAGATACATCTCCTTTATTAATAATGCAATAATATTGTGATGTTTTTATGTATAATCAAATTAATTAAATGTTTACCCACATTACTCAGCTCTCAAACTCTCTGTAGCCTCCAACTTAGTTTATCTTCTTAAAATCTGGGTGTAGTCTGTTGCATTGTGAAGTCCCAGGCTTCTGTCAGGAGCTAATATCGGGTGTATTTCACACCAGCACGTGCCCCTCTGTGAGCTTTTTGTCTTAACTTCCTCTTCCTATGCATGATACTGTGGTTTCCCATGCCTATCTCAGCTGCACAGGTCACCAGTATCATTCATCTTTTACATCTACCTTTTCCTTTTCCTCATCCCTCAGCTGCAAGCAGTGATTAGGATATGAGATTTCTAGGAGTTCCAAGGCTGGTCCAGTCATTTTTTCTTTCAGTTTCCATTGCTTCTAGTTCAAGTTATCATTATCTCTTACCCAAAAGTGATTGTCCAGTCACCAGTTTCTCTTTGCTTCAGATATTAGTGTGGATCTCTCTGTTACTCAGTGTCTATATAAATACGATCTTGATTCCACCTCAGCATTGGTCTGTTACCTCCTTTCTACCCCACCAATCTATTGCTTACATTATCCACTTACTTGGAATGCCCTGCTTCTCCCCATATCCACGTATCTAAAGCTTGTCTCTTCTTTAATCCTGTCCAAAGCCTCTGTTTCCATAAAGCACTTCTCTCTCCATTAAACTATAATACCTCAGCTGCACCCTTTTGATGATATTTTTCACAGGCTCCCTATTACAGTGGTAACTGGTATACCTAAAGCTTTTTCAGGTCAGAAGCTGTAATTAATTTATATAGTGTCTAATCTTAAGCTATGTGTCTAAATTTCATCATCACTGGCTTATACCCAAGGAGCGTGAAAAGAAGGAAAGTTTAAACCATCCTAGGTTTATGGAAGAAATACAATAAATAAGCAAACGTAACAGAGTTTGGGAACATGAGAAATTTGGAACACAAGCAGGCAAAATCACGTACTGGAGTATCAGACAAAATCACGTATTATTGTATTTCTTAAATAAGATTCTTAAACTTTCCTATAAAGCACAGTTATTAGAGGAACTCTCAAAGATAGATAGATGATAGAAAAATAGAGATATGTGTTGATCAAACCATTTTATTGTCCCAGACCCTTTGCATTTAAGACATTATTGACTGCTAATAGCGGAATTCAGTAGGGATGGCTTGAAACAATGGCTGCATGGCGAGTTGGACTACATAATCTTCACTTCAAACACCAATTTAAGTGAATTTATAAATATCAACATCTAAAAGTTACCTGGAAAAAACATTTTGTCATCATAAAAGCATTATATTAAGAAAGTATGCTATTTTTCTGTTTATCAGGAATACTATCAAATACTAATTATTAAAAAAAATTATAAGTAGTTGTCTGTAGCATATGTGGTACCAAACAGAAGAACTGGAATTAATTACTCCCTTTAAGCAGCATTTTTAGTGACTTATGTTGCAATGCCATGCAGATGGTGCAAAATAATGACTATTATTTATTTATGCCAATGTACATTTAGAGTCAAAAAGTAATGATGTTTAGTAAAGGCTTAAAAGTAGTTAGAATTTAAGTCTCTAGTTACATTGCTAGCCCATTCCTGGTGGATGTCAACATATTTTTAGTGTTATTTCACAAAGTGAGAGTTCCAGAAAACTAGACTCACAAGATGCTCCAAGATCAAAAGAGTTCATATGAATATAATATAATTATAGTAGTCAAATAATTTAACTAAATAATTGAATTAACAAATAAATTGGGGAGAAAGTATACCTGTTCTTTACAGAATAATTCCAGTTAATAAGTGAAGAAGGAATGAAGGAAATAGGAAAATCACCTTTGGGCAAACACCACAGAAAAAACTAGTGTGTGCAAGAACTGTTGGTTGATGCTAAAACTAGTGGATGAAAGTATGGAAAGAAACAAGATATTTGTGTAGTCTCAAAAGCTGTGCCCACAAGACATTTGTTAATTACAAAAGGAAAACCAGTAACTTTATAGTGGAGAAATCCAAGCAGACACCACTGTCAGGGAGGAAGAAAACTTTCTCCTACCCACTAGATTCTTCTGGCTTGTCTAAGAGTTAAATTGACATGAGACAGATTAACAGGAGAAAATCTAATTTAATTTTGTACATCTAGATACCCCACATACATGAGAGGTTCAGAGGCAGAAAGGTATAATGAGGTATATGTGCCATCCTGAGTTAAGGAATGGGATTAAGGGTATGGAGTTTCAGAGGGGAGGATAGTAAGTCAGAGGACGATAAGAAGAGTATATTTGTAGTAATTAGATGTTTGTCCTGCCATACAAATAGGTCATAAGAAGTTATTTCCAGTAATAACTGTTATTATGGCAAGACCCTCAATTTAAATTTTTTAAGGGAAAGGTAAAAGTTTATCTTGAGCTCACAGGGTCTAGATTGCCCGCAGCTCAAAATAATTCACATGCCAAAGTGGCATATTTTAGGGAGACCTGTTCTGAACCCTTTCACCACCTAAACAAGTGATCAAGTTTAACAACACCTCTAAGACACTTCAACATCATGAATCCATGATATGATGCACTGAGGGCAAATTATTTCTTTGTTATTCTTGCCAAAGATGTATAAGCTCACTCTAATTGTAAGAAAACACCAGACATACTCAAACTGAGGAACATCCTACAAGATAACGGACCAGTACTTTTTAAAAGTGTCTATAGGGACTTCCCTGGTGGTCCAATGGCTAAGATTCCGTGCTCCCAATGCAGGGAGCCTGGGTTCGATCCCTGGTCAGGGAACTAGATCCCACATACCGCAACTAAGAGTTCACATCCTGCAACTGAAAAATCCCTCATGCCGCAACTAAAGATCCCGCAAATGGCAACGAAGATCCCGCGTGCAGCAGTGAAGATCCCACATGCCGCAAATAGGACCCAACACAGGCAAATAAATAAATATATATTTTTAAAAGTGTCTATGTCACGAAGCACAAGGAATGACTGAGGAACTGTCACAAAATAAGGAGACATGACAACTGAAGGCAATGTGGGAACCTGTTTTGGCTAGTAGACTAAAAAAATAACATTAGTGAGAAGATTAGCAAAATTCAAATAAGGTCTGTGGTTTAGTTAATTGTATAGTATCATTGTTAATGTTCTGGTTTTGATAATTTGCATTATGGTTATGTAAGGTGTTAGCATTAGGAGAAGTTTGGTGAAGGATATACAGAAACTCTCTGCTAACTTTTGTAACTTTTCTGCAAGTCTAAAATTTATTTAGAAATTATTTCAAAATTTAATAAAAAAATTTAAAACCCAAGAACCAGCTTGAAGGGGCTCCAAGTGGACAAACTTGGGGCAATTCAGGCATCAAAAAGTCTAATGTATTTTAACACCTTGAATACAAAAATATCCCCAAAATAATATGCAACTACATGGAAAGGGCTGATTATTTAATGGTGAAGGGGGGCAGAATTTTGCCACCCCAAAATATAGTAGAGAACAACCCCTCGTGAGGAACTAACGTATTACAGTCACAGAGTCCAGACATGATTATATCTGTTCATCCTGAAATTTCACATTTTAGTGAATAGTTTTCTCTGTTTAATTTTAAAACTTTCCAAATTGGACTTTACATACTGCCTTCCGAAAAGGGAAATTCAGCCTTGTTAAAATTCAACTTTATTTTTCTTCTTTCAGTTGTAGGTGAAATTGTGAACAAATTAGCTTTCTTGCTCCTAGGGTTGTCTATGACTTTCTTCAACAATAAAAGTTGTCCTTTATTTCAACATTGTATATTATACTAATCAAAAGATATTTATATGAGAATTTAAATAATTATTTAGTAAATGATGGTTTGAAATAAATAAAATTATCTTTTTTTACTAAGTTATGCTATGCTTGACATACAATATATAAGTTTCAGGTGTACAACATAGTAATTTGGTATTTTTATACATTATGAAATAATCACCACAGTAATTCTAGTTACCATAACTCACATACGAAGTTACTGAAATGTTACTGTGTGTCAATGATATTCCCTATGTGTACATTACATCCCTGTGACTTATTTATTTTATAGCTGGAGGTTTGTACCTCCTAATCCCCTTCACTGCCCCCCAAACCTCTTTTCCCTCTTTAAATCGTAAAATATTTCCATGTATTAAAGAGATAATTATAAAAAGTGAAACCATAAAGATCTAGAGGTAGCTCTTCTCTTCCTCTTCCCTTCTTTTCCCAAATAACTCAATCATAAAGCCGTGAGGTATAGACAAGCAGGACAGGCATTTGCACCAGGATAGGGAAAGCCATGGTGGCCCAGAGTGAGGTAACATGAGCATCTGCATAGGAGGAAGGCCTGGAGTGGGTGCTGGGGCCTGAGCAGGGTAAACAGGGAGCCCAGGCATGACGGGTGGCCTGGCTCAGGGTGTTGGGACTGGGTCGGATGAAGAGGGAGTCCAAGTGGTGGTGTCCACCTGCAGCAGCCCTGGGGTTCAAGTGGGGTAAGGAAGTCACTGCTGTAAGGGAGGTGGTTGTGCCTGCAGAGGGAGATTGGTGCACCTAAGGTACTTGATCAAATAAGTAAATGTTTTAAGGATAATGAGATCAGAGGAGAAAATGAGATTGAACTACGTGGTGATGGATTATAATTGGAGATGTTGGTGTGAACTTAACAGTCTTCAGTATTGTAGAAATGCATGGAAATAAACATAAATGTGTACATGTGCATATGTGTATGTGCAAATATTCCCGTCTGTCCACAGAGGGAGAATGGGAACAGTGACACCACAATAGTAATAATTACACCTAGAATGCAGATCTTGGTTCCCAAATACTATTCTCCCCTGAAAGGAATCAGGGTTCCTTGGCTGATTCTAGGGCTAAGAAAGGGTAAGTGCAAATGAGCTTGGAACATCAAATTGTAGCATTAATAAGTACTCAAAGCCATGTCAAAAGGACAGAGAAGCCAGCTTATAGGAACTCAAGTCTCAAAGTATCTCCCTAAGAAATACTTACAGTTCCTTTCTTCTGCCTAATTTTCTATCAGGTTGTTTATGTTTTTATCATACAGCTTTTTGAGATTCTTTATTCTGTAAAACAATCCTTTCTAGGTGATATGTGTGGAAAATATCTTCTCTCATTTGTAGCTTATCTGTTCACTATCTTTGAGGTATCTTTTGATAACAGCCATTATTAATTTTAATATAGTTGAATTTATCAATTTTTTTCTTTATGATATGTGCTTTGTGGACCACGTTTCATAATTATTTTCCTACTACACATTCATAAAGATAGCCTCCTATATTTTCTTCTAAAAGTTTAAAAGTTTTACCTTTTACATTCAGTCTCTAACCCACATAGAATCTATGTTTATATATGGAGCAAGATAGAGAGGCAATTCCTTTGTTTGCATATGAATAACCAATTATCATATTGGTTATTTACTGTACTATGGAATAGTCATTCCTTTTTTGCCTTAAGTATTCTGTCCCAACACCAATACCACACTGTCTTAACTATGATAACCTTATAAAAAATCTTAATATCAGATAAGAAAAACAAAAAATCCCCTGAAACTGAAACTCCTACATACCAGCCAAGGGCCAAGTTTGCAAATTGGTTACCTTTCTAAGGATACTAGTCTCAGGCCTGCTATGTTAACTCTTTTCTGCAGAGGACAGTTGACTTAGACCTCAAATAATAGAAACAGAGGTTTTAAGGAACCTACTGGGAGAGAATGATGAGGTGAAGGCAAGAAGGTGAAACCTACTAGGGAAAACAAGAGCCTTGCATTCAAGTGCAAAAGATGGATTAATATACTGGATGGAGGAGACCCAGCACGATGGCAATTAATGTGAAAAACACCCAGGAGGGTTTGCTCCTTGATATGAGTTAACAGTTGTAACTGACCCACTGGAAAAAGTAATGGAATCTTATTATAAATTAATGGAAGTGTCATATCCAGATCAATGGACATAGAATTCCCACGGTATTCTGAAACGATCAAACATCATTTGGAAAATGTATGTACTTCTGAGGTTCTTATTCTAATGCATATATGAATAAATAAGGGAAGTGCAGTAGATAGTGTGGGCCGCTAAAGTGACACTGATATATGAGCGCTCTTATCATTTTTGAAATGAGGCTTTGAAAATTTTGAAATGAGTCTGGGAGATTCTCTTTTGCTCCATTTGGCAGAATTGAGACCAAAGGGGGCAGCTTTAGGAGACAGATACGGAGACAATATAAAAAGGAATTAGACCAGCCTAACTATGGAATTAGCTGACTTGGGCAAGGATGTCTTCCCCAATAATGGAAGTATTCACACAGTTGGATGAACATGTGTCTCTAGACTGGCTGAGGCATTGGAACTGAAGATCTATAGAATCGCTTTCTATTCTAAAATGCTTGTCCTGTGGTTCTATTAATTTAGACGTTTCCACTGTGCCTGTGGCTCAGAGGCTGCTGAATGGAGGGTCAAAGGAAGAACAAGAGTCATGACCTTTGCCCGGTGTCTCAATCTCATTATGAGCACTGTCTCAGGAACCCCGGGGATGCTCCCAAGCCCCGGGGGTTCATTTCATAACATTGCCTCATACAGGCAGGCCCTAAATTTGGAGACAACACTTTTCACTGGCAATATTCATGCCTGAAATTCCCACCTCTAGAATTAATCTTTAAGCATTATGTGACAGAGATCAAGACACTACCTCAGTGATCAACACTATTAAATTTTAGATGCAATTTCATTATATACCAGGAAGTAGTCTCTTGGAGTTGATACAAGCTTCTTCTTTGCCAGTGCCCATGTCAGCTTTTCTCCTCCAATCCAATTAGAAGGTGCTCCCAGGTCCATGCTGGCCCCTAGAAGTGTTCTGTCCAATATGATAGGCACTGGTCACATGTGGCAATTGAGCCCTTGAAAAGTGACAAGTCCAACTACAATGTGCTGTAAGTGTAAAATATACATTGGATTTCAAAGACTTAGTTCAAAGAGGAGCATGTAAAATATCTTGTTAATTTTTTATATCAACTACTTGTTGAAATTTTAATTTTTTTGGTTATATTGTGTTACATAAAATATATAATTAAAATTAATTTCACCTATTTCTCTTTACCTTTTGTAAAGTAGATATTAAAAAAATAAAAATTACATATGTGGCCTCCACTTGTGGCTAATATTATATTTCTAGTGAACAGTGCTATTCTTCTAGACCCTCTTAGTTCTAATAACTAGACACCCCCTTTAGAAATTGTATCTTTTAGTGACAAAGTAAGTTTGCATCGGGTAGACTTGGATTCATTTCCTAGTTCTGCCGCTGGCTATATGACTTGAGGCCATTTAGTTATCTGGTTGGGTCTTGGTTTCTTTATTTGTAAAATGGGACCATTAATACCTATCAGTTTTATTGTACACATGGTGCCATTTTATAGATTTGCTGTTCTGAAGTTTAAAAGAGATGAAGTTTGTGTACACCTCAGTGCCTGCCAAGTGTAGGTAGGTCCTTAGTAGCTCTCCTCATCCTAAATCTCTCTAGAGGTACCAAATGGACTTTTCAAATCTTAAGTCTCCTTAGGGCGTGTGCAGCTCCTTGTCTCTGAAGTGTTCTTTGCACAAGACTGTTCTCTAAAATGCTCTACATAGTCTCCATAAAAAAAAAAAAGATTTCCAATAAACAGTACTGTATATTCAAGAGTCTCATGCAAATGAAAATAATTTACATGATACAGAATTTTCCTTTAGGTTAATTTGTTTTTAGCCCATGTGCCACTCCAGAATTTTACAAAATGCTACAGGCACCATTGATTTAATTGTTTCAGGTTTTATTTTACGCTACAGATTTTTTCCCAGTCCAGAGGAAATATTAATTCATTTTCTCTATACAGGGAGGGCAAAACATAAGCATACAAATAGTATAATCTGCTTCCCCAAAGGAAAGTCAGTCATCAAATTCCCATATCATTCCCCACCTACAGTGAGGATAAGGCCAGAAAGACTACACAAAAGTCATTAAAATAGAAAATATGCATTAGCCACTGTTTCTTTTTTTCTAAAACTGAAGTTAATACTTTTTATATGTTACTAACTTTCAATGAGTCAACATGTATTACTTTGAAAGGAAAATATATATCCTGAAAGTATTCTTTATCCATATTTTGATGTGAAATATGTTAGGCTTTTTAGTCTATATCACATGACACTTTTATACAGAAACTGGGGAAGAATTAAGCTAGACTATCAACAGTTCTCAGCACAGTTATGGTATGATTTTTGTTACAAGAAGTACTTGTCATTGGTTTAATATCTTCCTGGGGCACCTGTAGATGTGACTCATATTACTGTACATGAATGGATACTGAGTTGACTCTTTGTAAATGCTCTTAGGTTATGTGTGTGTGTGTGTGTGTGTAGGTATGTATATGTGTGTGTTCGTGTTCATGTCTATTGTATTTCTCTGACTAAAATCCTAGTTTCTTCTCTTCTATCTCTATGATTTACTTGATTGGTTGATTGATTGTTGATTCATTCATTCATTCCACACCATGCGGCTTTGTGGGATTTTTAGTAGATCCCTGCTCAGGGCCCTCGGCAGTGAGAGCTCTGACTCCTAACCACTGGACTGCCAGGGAATTCCCTAGTTGACTTTTAAAATTAAGGTATAATTTATGTAGAACGAAATTCAAGTTTTTTGACATCCAGTTTCGAGAGTTTTGATAAAAACATACAGTTGTGTTAACTACAACCACAATCAAGATATAGAATAGTTTCATCACTCCCCCCCACCTCCAGAAAACTTAACCTATTTTCTGTGTCCGTAAGTGTTTTGCCTTTTCCAGAATGTCATTAAATGAAATCATAGAGAATGGAGCCTTTCGAATGTGACTTCGTTCATTAACATAATGCAGTAGAGATTCATCCACATTATTTCATGAGTCAGTAGTTCATTCCTTTTTATTGTTGAGTAGAATTCCATGATATGGGTATAACATAGTAGTTTGTTTTTCCATTCATCAGTTGAAGGATATTTGCTTTTTACAAGTACAAGCTGGTATAAACACCCACAAAGAGGTTTTAGTATGACTATACATTTTCATTCTGCTTGAATAAATACCTAGGACTAAAACTGCTGAGTCATGTGGTAAATGTATGTTGATCTTTATAGGTAACTGCCAAACCATATGCCAACGTGGCCATCCCATTTTTCACTCCCCTTGGCATTATATGAAGGTTCCAGGTGATCTGCATCCTTGTCAGTGTCTCAATTTTAGACATCCTAATAGTTGTATAGTGATGGCTCATTGTGATTTTAATGTGAAATTCTCTAGTGACTAATGATTTTGAGCATCTTTTCTTATCCTTATTTGTCATCCATATATCTCCTGTTTCAGTAAAATGTGTGTTCAAAGCTTTCACCGAGTTTTTCTCCCTTTTTTCCTTATTATTGAGAGTTTTTTATGTGTTCTAAATACAAGTTCATTATCAGATAATGTGATTTGTAAATATATTCTCCCAGTCTGTGCATTGTCTTTTCATTCTCTAAATGGTGATTTTTTTAAGAACGTAAGTTATTAATTTTAATGAAATCCAATTTATCATTTTTTTCTTTTATGGATCATGTTTTGGTGCAGTGTCTTAAGAAATTTTTATCTCACCCTAGGTCTCAAAGATTGCCTCCTATATTTTCCTGAGAACTTGTATAGTTTCATTTTTACATGCAGTTGTATGATCCACACTGAGTTTTTTTTATGTCCTGAAAGAAATTAAGTTATTTTTATTTTTTGCAGGTAAATGTTGACTTGTTCCAACACTATTTGCTGAAAATAATGTCTTTCCTTATTGAATGGCCTTTCGCCTTTGTCAGAGTTTAATTGACCATAACGATATGGGTTCATTTCTGTACTATTCATCTATATTTCTGTTCCATTCATCTGTGTAAAAATTTTTTTCAGTACCATACTGTTTTGAATACACTTGTTCTATAGTAAGGCTTGAAATCAGACAGTGTGAGTCTTCAAATGTTGATATTTTAAAAAAATTTCTTTCAGATATTCTAGTTTTGTTGACATTGTATATTAGTTTAGTAGTCAGCTTGTCTAGTTCTACAATAAGTCCTGCTTGGACTTTTGTTGGAATTGTGTTGAATATATAGATCAGTTTTGGGGGAAATTGACATAATGATTTTGAGTATTACAATCCATGAACACGCTTTATCACTCCTGTTGTTTAGGTAGTCTTTGATTTTTTTCGTCAGTGTTTTGTAGTTTTCAGTGTACAGGTCTTCACACATTTTATAAGATTTATACCTAAGTATTTCATAGAGCTTTTTTGGGTGCTATGTTAAATGGTATTTTTTTCCTTTTTCGACTATATGTTGCTAATATATAGAAATAAGATGGATTTTTGTATATTGGCCTTATATCTTGAGATGTTACTAAACTCATTTATTTCTTGCAGTAGCTTCTTTGTACACACTTCAAGATTTTCTATGTAGACAATTATGTTCTCTGCAAGTAGAGACAGTTTTATTTCTTTATTTCCAATTTGTGTGTCTTTTCTTTTCTTCTCTTATTTTATGAGCTAGTACCTCTAGTTCAGTGTTGATTCCGACTTGTGAAAGTGGATATCCTTGCCTTGTTCCTGATTGTTGGGTGGAAATCATTCAATCTTCCACCACTAAGTGTGATGGTAGGTATAGATCTTCCATAGAAGCCCTATATCAGGTTGAGAAAGTGCCCCACACCAATTCCCAGTTTGCTAAGATTTTTTAAAAATAAGGAATGGCTATCTGAATTTGTCAAATGCTTTTTATGCATCTAGTGAGGTGCTTTTATGATTCTTCTTTTTTTAGTCTGTGAATATGATGAATTGTACCAATTGGTTTTCTAATGATGAACTAGTATAGCATTCCCAGGATGAACTCCACTTGGCCATGATATAGTATTCTTTTGTACATTATTGGATTCCATTTTCAACTTGTTAGGAATATTTGTGCCTACATTCATGAAGGGTACTGGTCTGTAGTTTTCTTGCAATTTTTTGCCTGGTTTTGGTATCAAGTTAATGCTTGCCTCATAAGATGTCGGGAAATATTCTTTCCTCTTCAATTTCCTGGAAGAGTTTTTTTATTTGCATATTTCTTATTTAAATGTTTAGCAGAATTCATCAGCAAAGCTATGTGGGCTTGGATTTTCTTTGTGGGAAGATTATAACTAAAAATTCAGTTTATTTAATAGATAAGGGCTATTCAGGGTATATATTTCTTCTTGAGTGAACATAGGTACATATATATACACACACACAACACACACACACACACACACACACACAGCATTTTTACTGTGGATTTGTTTTTGTAAAATATTTATTTAGGATATTTGTATCTATGTTTATACATCAGATTAGCCTGCAGTTTAATTTTCACCTACGGTTTTGAATTTATTGGCATAAAGGTTGTTCATATTACAACTTCTAACATCAAATGTGTGGGATTTTTTTCCCACATCAACTAATTCGCAAACTTTCCAAACACCACCTGGGTGTCCTAAAAGTCAGTCCCGAAACTGTCGAGTTGGAACACATCCCACATATTAAGGTTTCAATCCTACAAGATGGGCACCTCCACCCTACCCCACTCCCCACACACATACTTCAAGGACCAGTTGCAAGTCTAGGCTGTCACCTGTGCTCTGATCAGTAGGAACTGGAGTTCCTGTGACCTCCTCCTCAGGTTTGATAATTTTGTCTAATTGCATAGAGAACTCAGGAAAATAGTTTACTAGATTACTCGTTTGTTATAGAAGGATACAACTCAGGATCAGAGTAGCATAGGGCAAGGTATAGGGGGAAGTGGCACAGAGCTTCCATGCACTCTCTAGCTGTGTTACCCGAAAATCCGGTTTGCCTCTTGGTGGGTGTTGAAACAACAGACAAAACCAAGCCAAAGCTAGGGAGAAGGAAGGATTTATTATTACTTGCAGCAAGTAAGGAGAACACCAGGGACCTTTCCCAAAGCAGTGTCCCCCTGAACAGCAAAACTGGGGAAGTTTTAAGCTAAGGATACATGCATGTTCATGAAGGGGCTTGAGCAGAGGAGAATTCAGCAGAGAATTGGGACAAAGGTCAACGGAGTCGAAGCTTTAATTGATTGAAGTCAGGAGGGTCAACATCATCATTCTATCCTCCACCTGGCTGGGGGCCTTAGTTCCTGCAGAACTCAAAGATATATTACTCTGTATATCCCTTGAGGAGGAACTAGGACTCTGCTTTATCACTGCACTATTGTTTGACCACCTTTTCTCTGTTCCTGTATTCCTTCGTTCCCTTAAGCGCGTTAATTACTGAGACCTGTTCAAGGGCAAGCACTGAGGTCAGGCTTAGATCACAAACTGACTTAGACCAAAATAGTTTCTCTTATGTCAAAGTCCTTCCAGTTCTCTCTCTCTCCGGGGACCCCCAAACCTATCTGCTCACAGTTACATCATGCTCCTAGCACCCCGATGTGTTCACCAACCAGGAAGATGCCTGAACCCCTTCCATTAGATTTTTTTACAGAGGCCTAATTATGATTGATTACATCATTGGTCATTAGTGGTTAACTCAACCTCTAGCCCCTCCCCACTCTGGCAGTCACGAGGAAGGGCTGAATGTTCCACCCTTATAATTACTTGATTGGTACCCCTGGCAACCAACATTCCATGACTTGGGGCTTCCCAAAACTCAGGTGTAGTTAAGGGGGGTTGTTATAAATAACAAAAGATGTTCCTTTCACCTTTATCACTCCAAACCTGTTTCAGGAACAGGGAGGGAGGTTGTGGGTGGTGGAGACGGGACAAGTATTTTAACAAAGATGCTTCTGTGGCTCTTATCATTTAGAAAATTACTAGGTTCAGGACCTCTAGCTAGGAGCTGGGGATGAAATTCAAAATATATATTTCTTATTATGTAAAAATATCACAGTTACTTTGCCTCATTATCCTTTGACTGAGTATATGATCTGTAGTGATGTCTTCTCTCCCATTCCTGAAACTGGTAATTTGGTTCTCTCTGTTTTTCCTGATTGGTCTACATACAGATTTATCTTTTTGTTTGTTTAATTCTCTGAAAAAGTCAGCTTTCATTTAATTGATTTCATCTATTGGTTCTTTTTTGTTATGTTTTCTTTTATGCTCTTCTCTGATCATATGTTTAAAAAATTCTTCCTTCCGCTTAACTGGGTGTATTTTGGTCTGTTTCTACTTTTTAAAGTGGAAGGTTAGATAAGGGATTTGAAACTTTTTTCCTTTCTAATATAGAAATTTAATGCTTTAAATTAACATGCAAGCACTGCTTTAGCTATATCCTACAAATGTTGATATAATGTTTTCGTTTTCATTGAGTTCCAAATAAATTCTAATTTCCCTTTGGTCACTTCTCTGACCCATGGTTGTTTAGTAATGTATCATTAGCTTCCAAATATTTGAGTGTTTTTCAGATTTTTTATGTTAATGATTTATAATCCAATTTCATTGTGATCAGAGAAAATACCTTTCATGATATGAATAATTTTATATTTATGGAGATGTGTTGTTGCCTGGAATATGGTCTGTCTTGATCAGTGTTCTATGTCCACTTGACAAAATGTTCTATTAAGGAATATGTTACTAAAAATCCATCACATTGACGCTATGATTTTTTTCATTTTTTTTTTTTACGTCATTTAAAAAAAAATTTTATCGGAGTATAGTTTATTTACACTGTTGTGTTAGTTTCAGGTGTACAGCCAAGTGAATCAGTTATACATATACATATACCCACTCTTTTTTTAGATTCCTTTCCCATATATGACACTACAGAGTATTGAGTAGAGTTCCCTGTACTATACAGTAGGTCCTTATTAGTTATCTGTTTTATATATAGTAGTGTGTATATGTCAATCCCAATCTCCCAATTTATTCTTCCCCGCCTTATGCCCTGGTAACCGTAACTTTGTTTTCTACATCTGTGAGTCAACTTCTGTTTTGTAAATAAGTTCATTTGTACCATTTTTTTAGATTCCATATATAAGCAATATCATATGATATTTGTCTTTCTTTGTCTGATTTACTTAACTCAGTATGACAATCTCTAGGTCCATCCACATTGCTGCAAATGACATTGTTTTGTTCTTTTTTATGGCTGAGTAGTATTCCATTGTATATATGTGCCACATCTTTATCCATTCCCTTTGATGGACATTTAGGTTGTTTCCATGTCCTGGCTATTGTAAATAGTGCTGCAATGAACATTGGGGTACATGTATCTTTTTGAATTACGGTTTTCTCTGGGTATATACCTAGGAGTGGGATTGCTGGACCATATGGTCCTGCACAAGCTGTTTGTATATTTTGGAGATTAATCCCTTGTCGGTTGCTTCATTTGCAAATATTTTCTCCCATTGTGAGGGTTGTCTTTTCGTCTTGTTTATGGTTTCCTTTGCTGTGCAAAAGCTTTTAAGTTTCATTAGATCCCATTTGTTTATTTTTGTTTTTATTTTCATTACTCTAGGAGGTGGATCAAAAAAGATTTAGCTGTGATTTATTTCAAAGAGTGTTCTGCCTATGTTTTCCTCTAAGAGTTTTAGAGCGTCCAGCCTTACATTTAGGTCTTTAATCCATTTAGAGTTTATTTTTGTGTATGGTGTTAAGGAGTGTTCTAATTTCATTCTTTTCCATTGTAGCTGTCCAGTTTTCCCAGCATGACTTACTGAAGAGACTCTTTTCTCCATTGTATATTTTTTCCTCCTTTGTCATAGATTAGGTGACCATTGGTGCATGGGTTTATCTCTGGACTTTGTATTCTGTTCCATTGACCTCTGTTTCTTTTTTTGTGCCAGTACCATGCTGTTTTGATGAGTATAGCTTTGTAGTACACTCTGATGTCATGATTTTTCTTAAGGTTAGTATGATTTCATCTTTTTTATCCTTTATCTCCACCTAATTATAACAAATAATACCTAATAGTTCCCTACAGACTTCCCTGGCAGTCCAGTGGTTAAGACTCTGTGCTTCCAATGCAAGGGGCGTGGGTTCGATCCCTGGATGGGGAACTAGGATCCCACATGCCATGCAGCTTGGCCAAGAAAATATTTTTTAAAAATTAAAAAAAAATACTGCTGCCTAACAGTTCACTACAGAGAGAACTCCATGGTTTTTAAACTGCATAAAAGTATTGCGCATTCAGACTACTTATTTTCATTTATAAATAGTCAAAAACAAAAACAAACTGAATCCTGGTAGTGAATAAAAATTATTTAGAGACACACATTAGAAAAGGTGGTGGTAAGGAGACCAGAAATTCATTTTTTTTAATGGGTTGGTGTTTTTAAAAATATTTTATTTATTAATTTATTATTTAGTTTTTAGCTGTGCCAGGTCTTCATTGCAGCACGCAGGATCTTTAGTTGTGTCACGCAGGCTTCTTAGCTGTGGCACGCGGATTCCGAGTTGGGGCATGTGAACTCTTAGTTGTGCATGCATGTGGGAATCTAGCTACCAATCAGGGATCAAACCCGGGCCACCTGCATTGGGAGCATGGAGTCTTACCCACTGGACCCCCAGGGAAGTCCCGAGACCAGAAATTCTGAAAAGACAGGAAAAGCAGAGGCTTTCAGATTGGTTAATTCAAAGGACTTGAAACATCTGCAACAGAAAACCCCATCACATTCAGAAACACTCTGTATCGGAATAAGTGAAATTGCAACACCATGGAGGATCCTAGGTCAGCTGTGAGATGAAAGAGCTAATCCGTGAACAGCACATGCTTCATCCTGCCCAGCCGTGAGCCTCCCCCACCCCTACTTACATTGGGCATAAGCACCTGTGCCATTTGACCACCTTTAATCTCCCAAAACTGCACTCCAAAGACAGTGAATGAGCTTAAATACCTGTAGACCTGCACAGAAGGGAAACATCAGGACACAGCTACCTCGAAGGGAAAAACATTTGTCTTCTGATGTGAGAAATTACATCTTTCTTTTCACAACAGTGAGGGTCATTAGCCTACCTGAAAGCTCTATGCCATGTATCCCCCAAAGGAGACCACTGAATAACTGACACACTCTGCCCTCCTATACAGAGGAGGAGACTGTAAGTGAATTGGACGTCACAACTCTAGAGCCATTCCATGCTAATTACTGAGGCTAATCAAATGAGTCCTTTATTCCTAAGTTTAAATGAACAAAGGCTTGCCAGACATTGAGGAAAGTAAAAGAGAATATCATGATGAACAAAGTGAACTATTTCTGGGGGGAAAAAAACACCCAGATATAATACAGAAAACAGAAGAGAACGTGATCAAACTTTCAAATTCATATTCTTCAAATTTTAAGGGAAGAAAATGGATTTATGAAATAAGAAAAAGCTGCTATGGAAGGAAACAAGCAGAGAACAAGATAAAGTTCTTGCAAATTAAAACTATTAATGTAAAATTAAAAACTTAATACATACCAGCTGCTCAGGGCAAAGTCATCCTGCCTCGCCCAGGCTTTGATGGAAAAAAAAAAGACAAGGTTCTTAGCAATGATTTCTGTCAGTCTTCATTCATCTGGAATTGTTTTTATTTTGCCTTCATATTTAAACGGTAATTTTGCTTACTAAAGTATTCTTGGTGGACAGGTTTTTCTTTCTTTTTTCCTTTCTGCCATTTGAATATCTCACAGCCTTCTGGCCTCCACTGTTTCTGTTGAGAAGACAGCTTAGGGTATATTGTGGCTCTCTTCTACGTCTCAAGTAATTTTTCCTTGCCGTTTTCAATATTTTCTCCTTGTCTCTGTGTTGGAAATTAAACTATGATGTATCCAGAGGGGGATCTCTGCATTTTTCCTAACTGGATTTGGTTGATCAGCTTGGATGAGTGATGTTTATCAGCAGATTTGGGAAAATTTCATCCATTATTTCTTCAAATACTTTTTCTGCCCCTTTCTCTCTCTCCTCTTATTCTGGGACTCCAATTATGCATATGTTCACATGCTTGAGGATGTTCTACTAGTCTCTGAATCTATGTTCATTTTTCATTGTTTATTTCTTTTTCTCTTCCTAGGATTATATGATCTCTAGTGACTTAACTTCAACCTCATTGATTTTTTTTTTTCTTTGCCAGCTCAAATCTGCTGTGAAGACTGGTGAATGTTTTCATTTCAATTATTGTACTCTTGGAGCCCAAAATTTCAAGTTTGTTTCTTTTAAAATGACTGTATGACTTAATTTTTATCCTCTACTTGGCAAATCATTTATTCATACTGTAATTTTAATCTTTAAATACGTTTCCCTTTAATTTTTTGGCATGTATTAATAAAAGCTGCTTTGACATCTTTGTCATCTAGGTCTACTATCTAAGCCCTTTCAGGGAGTTTCTACTTACTGCTTTATTTCCTGTGTCTTTGTCAAAATGTCTTATCTATTTGCATATCTCACAATTTTTTCTAAAATGTGAACATTTTAGATCCTGTAACTTCTGCCTGGATTTCTTCTGTAGAGGCTGTCTCCCTTGTAGTGTGTGAATGCTGATGTATGCTCATTTCTTTATTCCTGTTTTCAAACCTGGCTACCTAGAGGTCACCGAAGTGTCAGTATACCTTAGTGGTCAGCCTTGATTGGTCAGATTTTGTGCTGAAACACCCTTAGTCGGCTGGCGCTGCCATAAGAAAATACCATCAACCAGGTGGCTAAACAAAGCCACCGTTCTGGAATTCTGATACAGGTACTCTCTATTTGAAACGCTGTCTCCCAAGCTACAGTGCTCATTTTGCCCCAAATAAAACTTCACTCCCAAGTCTCACATGTGCACTTACTATCTATGAAAAGTTAATCAGTCAATCTAAGAAAGAAATGGAAAATTTTATTTGAGCCACATTTGAGAATTATAAGCTGGGAATAGCCTCTCAGAAAGCTCTGAGAATTGTTCCAACCGTTAGAAGTCAAGGCACAGTTATTTCTGCCTATGGGGGAGGTCTGGTTGATGCATAATGCAGATACACAATGCACAGTGGGGTGAGAGAAGAGGCCAAAGGGCAAAGAAGATATTTTATTTTGCTTAAGTTTTTCTTGTCTTCTCATAAAATATGAAATTTATTTCACAGTAATAAAATAGCTATCATTTATTGAGAACCTACTATGTGTTGGGCATTTTATATACAATATCTCTAACCCTGACAAAGTGTTACTATTGAGCCCATTTTACAGATGGAGAACTGAGGTTCAGAAGTGTTAACTGTCTTGTTCAAAGCCATACAGCTACTGAGTGGGCCTGCTGGAGAGTTTCACCTGATATGTATGAACCGCAAATCTGTTACCATTCCATCTATCATGCTGCTTCCCCATGCATTCTTCCTCTGAGCAAACAAAGTACATTAAGCTTTAGGAGGAAGAACTATAGTAATTTTGTATCATTCTGCTCCCAACATGAATATATATGCTCCCTAAACTTGTTTTAAATTGAAATTGGAGGGTGGGGGAACTGGGATGATATTGGTCAAAGGGTACAAGCTTACAGTTATAAGATGAACAAGCTGTGAATGATAACATACTCCATAGGGTTAACAGAAGCTGGCGCCTTAACAGAAGTGATTGAGTGTGTCTTACAGAACAGCAGATCAGGGAACAGTTCATTAAAAACCCTTCTGTTTGGAACCCTTTACTTTACTTTACTTTAACCCTCCCTTTACTAATTAAGCCTGCTTTAGTTGTTTTTTCCTTTCTTTAATTGTATACCCTCCAAGCTTCCCATAGCCTAGGCAATATATATCACCAGATTTCTTGACCAGATTTCTTTCCTTTTTGGTTGGAGCGTACAGTTCTGTTCCAACAAGATCACCCAGCTTAGGAAGCAGAAAACTAGCCTCACTTGCCAGACTGACAGTACCTGTAGGGCTTGGAAACTGAAAGAGGAAACGAACCCCGAGTCTCCAGCATCCTCCAAGTGCCAGCAGGTGGGCAGGATAGCACAGTGAAGAAATGAACCCAAACTTCAGACACTTCCCCATCTTGTTGAATGCGGTCAGGCATCAGGCTCCTCTGACTAAACAGTTAGGTACTTATGACAAACTCCAAACAAGGGGAACTGTTATCAGACTTGTACGATTTCATGTCCAGGACCGCCGAAGTATCTCTTCTTTGGACCTCAACCAGGGGGCAAGGAGAGCTGTCGTCATTGAAACTACACAGGTAGAGACAACCCAAACGAATTTGAGGCTCATCAGCATCCAGGCCGCTCTACAAAAAATGCAGATGTGTTCTCTGATTACCTTAATAGACACTGAGATACTGCCTCTGACTTACAGGTCACTAAAATAATATGGAGGCTTGAGTTGTTTTCCAGGAACTTGGAGTCAGCTCCTGTCCAGTTTAAGATGGCCAAGACTGGTTGGGACCATTGACCCCAAAACTGGGCCTGTGCAGGTGTCCGATGAACAAACTTGTGACATCTGAGGGCTGAAAACTCCACCCTCAGATCATGCTAAGTGCCTCCATTTTTTAACACGTATCATGAAGAAGTATGTAATCCAGATATGCCTGCACAGAATACCGATTACCTCACCTTTTCCCTACCTCCAATCCCCTTTTCCATGCCTAAGACCACCTGTCTTTATCCCACAAATAGTTGAAGCCCCTCAATTCAGGAAGGTTCATCTGAGACTTATTCTCCTGTCTCCTTGCTTGCCTGCCTTGGGAATAAACTCTTTCTGGGCTACAAACCTTGGCATCTCAGCATTTGGCTTGCTGTGTGTCGGACAAACAAGCCTGCTTTGGTAACATGGTGATCTAATTCATGACATGGTGATTATACTTAGAAATGTTGTATTATATACTTTAAAGTAGTTAGGAAAATAGATCTTAAATATTCTCACCACACACAAAAAAAGGCAATTATGTGACAGGATGGAGCTATTAGCTAATGCTTTGGTATTAATCATCTTATAAAATGTAAGTGTATCAAATTAACATGTTGTACCCCTTAACTTTATGAAACCAAGTAGGACCCTGTGGGGCCTTTCTGGGTAGAAACCCCTCTGTGTCTCCAGCTTCTTGTTTGTAGAAAAAGCTTTAGTCTCCTAGGCCTTCCCCAGGTTCCAAAGAGCAGACTCAAACAGTTACTAATTAGAGAAATGAGGAAATGCCAAAAAAAAAAAAAAAAAAAAAAAAGAAAGGAAAAGCAGTCTAGCAAGAAAAGTAATGATAGCTTAAACAACACTTCCACCATAAGAGAGAGTCACAGGACTCCTAGTTCCTCCTCGGGTGATACAGATAACAAGCTGATGCATATCCCTGAGTTTTGCAGAAACTAAGATCCCCACCAGGTAAAGGTTGTTGACTACAAGCTGACCACAAGCACACAGACCCCAGAATGGTTGGAACCAGAAGGCTGATGATTGAGAATCCTGAAATATCACCTTCCCACCTTCCCACCAACCAATCAGAAGAACGTCCATGAGCTGATCAGGTATCCTGGCAACTCTTAACCCCTTAAGTTGCCTTTAAAAACTCTTACCTAAAAGCCATTGGGGAGTTCAGGTCTTTTGAGATTTAGGTGCCTATTCTGCTTGTTTGCTGCCTTGCAAATAAACCCTGTACTATCCTTCACCACAACCCAATGTCAATAGACTGGTTTTGCATCTGCAACAGGTGATGTTTGGTAACATGTACAATGTTATATGTCAACTATATCTCAGTGAAGCTGGGGAAAAAATCAAAACTGGAGTACCAGTTTTTATCACATAGAAGTACATAATTTAAAGCAGCAAACACAATTATCTGGTTCAATTGAATGTCCTTTGACTTATTTTTTCAGATAGACATGGCTTTTTGTGTGGGTCACAGAACACGTATAGAAATTAGGAGTCATCTGTTTGTGATACTGATACATAATAGGCATGATGCCGTTCTTTGCACAGATCACAGGCAAATGTGTATCCTCTAAGACACAAAGATTCATGCAGAAATGAGGAAAACTGAAGGTCCAGTTCTCAAAAGAGGAAAATCACAGAAACAAGAGGCAGCACGAACAGCTTCACTGATCATTTATCCACCTGGGATGTCAGAATGTTTGTCTAGCACAACGTTGATGATCTGTGACATATGTTATCTATGTTCTAATAGAGTAACACAGAAGAGACAATATTCGCGTGCTTATGGATGATCTATTTCTGCTGATAAACTTGTAGCAGGGCTGCTAATCAAGAGAAAAGTGCAGCTGTTTTTTGGTGATAAAAATTGCTTTCCAGTGACTGACTGTGCTAGTCAATCTTCTGCAAGGGAAATCAAGAGTAAAGGATGGCCAGTAGTTCCATCACATTGCTGCACACCCGAAGAAAAGTAACTCATATGCAAAACACAGGAAAGCAACTCTTGAGAAAATGTCATGGGACAAATAAGTTGGGAAGCACTTCTAATTTGCAAATTCACACTGAGTTTGGGGGATACGAAAGGTTATAGGAAGTGGAGAAACACTTCACTGGGTTCATCTCTGTATTTTTCAGATGTATTTGATCATAGATTCCTCTTTTCATCCAACACCATGTAGCATGTCCACAGACATGTGTACTGAGAGTTCTGGATGAGACTTGCTAATGTAAGGAAGGACAGACTTAAGTTGAGGAAAAGGATCCTGCAGCAGCAAGTATGATAAAGGGGAGAGAAGAGGAGATAGAGGCAGGGAGGAGTGTGGTGAAGAGAGAAAGACGAAGGTTAAGGAGAAAACCAAGGGAGAAGGCATGAGGGCTGGAGACATTGGCTGGACAGCTCTCTCCTATTTACAACACAACAACTATAGAGTTCAAAACGTCTTTTACATGCGAAATGGCTTTTGTCAAATTTTGGACCAGTGTTCACTGTAACACTGTAGGAGTTTCCTTACTTTTTGGTTTGTTTTCCCTGAACATATAGGCGGTGCCCAACTTATGATGGTTTGACTTAGGATTTTTTGACTTTAAGATGGTGCTAAAGCAACACACATTCAGTAGAAACCAACCGTACTTCAAATTTTGAATTTTGATCTTGTCCCAGGCTAGAGATCTGCCCTCTGGTCCTCTCTTGTGACGCTGGGCCCCAGCAGCTCCCAGTCAGCCGTGGCATCACGAGGGCAAACAACCGATACACTTAAATCATGCTGTACCCACACAACCATTCTGTTTTTCACCTTCAGTTCAGTGTTCAGTAAATATCATGAGATATTTAACACTTTCTTATAAACGGGCTTTGTGTTAGAAGACTTTCCCCACCCGTAGGCTCATGTGGGTGTTCTGGTGTGTTTAAGGAGGGCTACACTAAGCTATGATGTTCATTTTGGTAGTTAGGTGTATTCCATACATTTTTACTTACAATATATTCAACTCATCACGGGTTTACCGGGATGGAACCCCATAATAAATTGAGGAAGATCTGTGTATCCAATGTATTTTCCTGTTTTATTTGAATGTGGTACATGTTCACGAATTTAGCCACTATCCCTAAAAAAATGCAGATGAAGGGCAGGAGGCAGAAGAGGATCTACAATAAAAATACATTCTTAAAATCCTTAAATCTCATTTGTGACCAGTGGCTAAGGAGGATCCAACCTCTAAGGAATCCCCCCACCCCACCCAAGTGAGCCACGATTGCCTGACTCCTTACCTCCAGGAGAGGCCAGGGGGCAGTTCTCTCATCACAGTTTCTGGAAGTGGTCCTTAGGGTCCATGGATCTGCAATGGCAGAACTGAGATTAAATTTCCATCTAAAGAGGAGGAAATTGCCACATGTGGTCAGCATTTTCGAGTTTTCTGATGAAAAGTGACATTCATTTCTAAGCAAGGTTTAGTATCAGTAAATTAAATTGAAACGTTGACCAGAAAAGAAATCTGTCATAAACTCGATCGTACTGCATCTCTTAATTAAAAATCTGTCTAAAATTAGTACCAGAACATTCTGGGTTTCAGCGACAGGTAATGCGCTAGCACTTTTCTTACCACTGCAGCTAACAATTCTCTGTCTGCCACTCACTCCAGGTTGAGTGCTGTAGATTTATTTGTTCTCTCCCTACTCAAGGGCAAATCTGAAAAAGAAATGGACGTTGCATTTTAAACTGAGGTGACATTTCTAAATGATTGAAGAAACTTGAATAATGAGAACACGGATTCTAAGTCAGTCATAGGAGTCTTAATTTAATTTTTAATTTTTTTTTACCTTCTCCATGCTTGAAGCAGGTTCCAATACTGTGCTGTGGACCTGTTATAAAGCATGTATAAAAAGGCACTGCAAAGATTATTTGCATGGCTCTTGAATGTGATAAAAACATTTCTGTAATAAATTATTATAGAAAAGCCCTTAAATGTTAGTAGCATATTTATGAATGTTTCTTTACATTAAAGTGGCAGTAAAATAGTTATTTCATATGGAAAAAAATCAACTGAAGTAAAGATGTTATTTTTTCCAGACCAGAGTGAAACACATTTTCACCTTTTAAAAATTCTACTTATAGGTATTAATGTAGATGAAAATAACATATTTGAATGTTACGTAAGACATCCAGCCCTCTGCTCTCTATAATCCTTAACCAGGAAAGTGTCTCTAACTAGTTATTCTCACTCCCGTGTAGTATATTTATGCTATCTTCTGGCAGTGGTCCCTTCAGCTAGGATTGTTCAATTTAACAGGCTGTACTAGCATCAGATAATTTGGCATTTCCACACAGAATCACTCGCTGTCACTTTCTAGGTTGAAAGTAATGCTCTAAAAGTGGAATAAGACCAAAATAACAGCTCCGCTTAGTAAATAGAAATAGGATGATGTTACAACATCACTGTTCTGACAGTCTGCTAGTCCCAGTATGCCAGGATAGAGGCTAAATATTCAAAAAAAAACCTGTAAAAATTAAACATTTGGAAAATACCAAGTGAAGGGATGAAGCAACCCAAACTCTATTGCACATAGCGCCGGCAGAAGTCTAAATTGGAGAACAGTTTGGTATGTCCACTGAAACAAACAAGAGCATAGTTGATGACCCACAGTTCATTGTTTAGTAAGTAAGGCTTATACACGTGCACTAAGCAATGCTTACAGAATGTCCTGAGCGGCATCGCTCCTAAAGGCAAAAAAATGCAATCAGCCCAAAAGGCCTTATGTGGGAGAATGGACTAATTTATTCATTGGGGGAATATGCACTGGGATATTATACAACAGGAAAAAATTAATGCACAGCAGCTGCATGCGTCACTATGCAGTTCAAAAAAGAGTGACAGAAAAAGACATGCTCTAGGATTATATTCATGTACCACTAAATGAGGCAAAATTGAAAAACGAATTGTTTATGTGTTCAACATATAAGGTAAAAGCAAGAGAATAAATAATATGCATTTGGACCGTGAGTACTTCTAGACTGAAGAGAGGAAGGGGAGGTCAGGGAGGAGCGGACAGGGGACTCTGAGCTACTGATAATACTCTCTTCTGAATTTGGTGCCGGGTACATGAGCACTCCTTTAATTGTCATTGTTTCAACTGGTATATGCCTTTTTATAAGTGTGCAGTTTTTCATAATAAAAAATGTGATTGTGAAATAAATTTATTTTAGGGTTGGTGGTTTGCTTAAGAGGTGGACTTTGCTGAGGAGCTGTTTCTCTAGAGTAGAGGACATTATTTACAATACTTACAGTGATTTGGACACAACTCCCTTTAAGGGCCTGCCTAAAACAAATTGGTCTTGATGTGTAATTTTTTTTTTGATGTGTAATTTTTTAATATACTGTGGAATTCAATCTGCTAAATTTGTTGAGGATTTTTGCATGTATGCTTATGAGAGATGTTGGTCTGTTGTTTTCTCGTTTGCTCTTTTTTTAATTTCTTTTTGGCTACGTTGGGTCTTCATTGCTGCACACGGGCTTTCTCTAGTTGCGGCGAGCGGGGGCTACTCTTCGTTGTGGTGTGTGGACTTATTGCGGTGGCTTCTCTTGTTGCAAAGCACCGGCTCTAGGTGCGCAGGCTTCAGTAGTTGTGGCTCGCGGGCTCTAGAGCGCAGGCTCAGTAGTTGTGGTGCACGGGCATAGTTGCTCCACAGCATGTGCGATCTTCCCAGGCCAGGGCTCGAATCCGTGTCCCCTGCATTGGCAGCCGGATTCTCAACCACTGCGCCACCAGGGAAGCCCGATCTGTTGTTTTCTTGTAATGTCCTTGTCTGATTCTGGCATTAGGATAATGCCGGCCTCATAGAATGAGTTAGGAAGTATCCCCTCAGCTTCTAACTTCGGGAGAGATTGTGGTAGAATTGATATAATTTGGTCCTCAAATAAATTGGTAGAATTCATCAGTGAACCCATTTGGACCTGGGACATTCTGTCTTGGAAGGTGATTAATGATTGATTCTATTTCCTTAATAGATGTAGGCCTGTTCAGATTGTCTGTTTGATGAGTTTTAATTAGAAAATAATCTCAAGATACTAAGAAGTCAACCTGGATTTAGACTCCACCTAGATTTTTTTCAGATTATTTATAAGTTTTAACATTGCTCTTCCCACATTTATTTTGACGATGTTTCTTCTCACCTTTATGGAATCACACCAAAGTACACAACCTAGTTTTCATACTAGCTACTCTCTCTTATATAGTTTGTATTGCTTTCAACTATTAATTAAATTATACAGTTATCAGAACATGTCAAGTAGTATAAGGAATCTCATAAAAAACACAGGTTATTCTTGGAAAACTTTCATGTCCCTGTGGGCGAGGGCCTACAACAGAGCAGCCTACCAGTGCTGAGTCTTGAGTATGCCCATCGCATCAGCTGGCTTGCTGTACAGAGACAGTGGAGAGCACTTGTTCATTAGGTGAACTGGGTGAACAGACATAGGTTTGTTAAATGAGCTCATGATACATTAAATACGATATAAAGTTCTTCCTCCGTACAAAAGAAATCTGAACTAGAAAGCACGGGCGGCCTGACACTTACGATCTCTCAGTCTCCCAGGACTTCGGTTAATTCCTTGTACAATAGTGAGAGAGGAGTTACCCATGGAAGGGCTATCCTAGATGAGGAAATCTCTTGGGATTCCTTGGGGGGTGGTAGAGGAAAAGGGAGAGGAAATGCACATTTCTAGTGCATTTCACGACCTCTGCATATATTACAGAACACAGGGTTCTCTCTAGACCACACAAGTCTAAGGTCCTTATTTTAATCAATGCAAATTGAAAGGCTCCTTCTGTAAAACAAGATTATTTTTACCACACAGCAGTTGGCCAAGACAAATGACATTTTAAAACTGATTATAACAAATTAAAGTTTAAAAAAATCCTGCATGCCAGATGTCTTCACTCAACCCTGGTTAATATAGTACTTATATTACACAGGTTTGTTTGTTTTATTATTGAGATCGTGCTCTACAAAATGTGAACCTAGTATGTGATTTTTGGTAAAGATGGCGGAGTCTGAAAGGTTAAGTCTCATGGTGGAGAGAAAGAAATTCCTGATGTCAGGGAAAAATGGATTGAATGAGGTGTGTGTGTGTGTGTGTGTGTGTGTGTGTGTGTGTGTGTGTGTGTGTGTGTATGTTGTGTTTTCAGAAAATGTGAGTCATTGCTTTCTTATTCCCAAAACAGTTTGTAAGTGGATCAGGTGAGAGACTATATATGAGAGAAACAAACAAACAAAAAGCAAGAAAAAGAGCAAGTTTTAAATAAGAAAAAGTAATCATGTATACTTTATTTTAAAGTGCCTTTTTAAAATTTCTGTTGTTTTCCTCTACCTCTTCCTCTCCCTCCCTCCTCCCTCCCTCCCTCTCCC
>NW_020175096.1:0-34334 GCF_003031525.2 Neophocaena asiaeorientalis asiaeorientalis | reverse complement strand
GTAACTTAGGAATAAACATTAAATAAATGAAATTAGAAAAGACTAGGAATTTAAAATACATCATAAATGAATGTAGAATTAAGAAGCATGGAATAACTTAAAGTATTTTATAAAGTATTTTAAAGGAAAACTTTTATCTATTTATTTTCTCATACAATATTTTACAGTGAACTCAGAAACTGGAACAGTAAATGAAACCAAACTTGGTTTTTCTGTGTGCGCATTTTGCTTCTTTCTCTTCAGATGAAGCTTGTCTCCGATATAAAAAATAAAAAAAAAACATATTCCAGGACAATCATTAGTATTAGGGGTGCCAATCAATTCAGTTTATGGAAGACGATGTGGCCCCCTAGGAGGCACATTACTAAATCTTAAAACATATGACCAAATGAGTGTTCCAAGACTGAAACAAAAGTGGCAGTGAATTGGTAAAAACATTCAAACCATTAAAAAATTTATTTCAGTAGGCACCAAAAAGAATATATTGAGGGGAGAAAATATCTGAATGTGATCATGATTCACTTTATCCTTCTTACTTTATTAAAATTTGTGACAGCTTGTCAAGTAAAGATGCTGAGGTATAAGAAACTCCAGCTTCTCTTTTTGTACTCCAAGGCAATAGTTTAAAAAAAAAAAAAGACTCTGCTCTTCATCACTGTGATTCTATGCCAGGCACGAAAAACTGCTCTCTACAAGGGTTATCCTCTTGTCTTTCAGTCTTAACTGTCAATTCTAATGATCAATAATGCTTATTCCTCTTTTATTTTTTACATGACCTACCAACTATTCATATAAATTGAACCTTTATAAATTTTATCAAAAGCAAACTGTCTTTCATCCTAATTCTCTCTCCCTTGTCCAGTTCTCTAGATTCCATTCAGAATAGCTCTTCCACCCAATAAATTGGGGAGATGGGAGCGGCCCTCAGGTGCTGAGTCTACTGGAACAGCTCTTATGCAAGGCAGAACTGCTGGGGCCTGGGTACCGTCTCTAGCTTGAATGCCATGGCTTCCCACTATTCTTACGTAGTTTTCATAGGTTTTGTTAAATAAATGCTTTTCTCTTTGTTGTATGCCCTTTGATGCATGGTTATCCATGAAAGACTTTAAATGTGTGTCTATGCCAATTTCACCAGCTCAACAGACATATCTCCAAGGAGAAGATTTCCCCAAATTCCGTACACCACCATTCTGGAAGTCCAACCTCGCTCAGAATCTTAAGGGTGGGTATTTGAAGTGCCCTCGGAAGGGATCATTATTTATCTTTATCCATCAGTTACCCATCACCAGATGCATGAGCTGCAATGAGAATAACAGCTCTGAGAAGTGGGAACATAATAAAGCAAGGTGGCTGAGAACCACTGAGTCTAGAATACACTGATGCCAGATAAAACAAACAAAGCTGACTCACCATTTCCAACTGGACCAAGTCAGTGGCAATAGAGCGTGCTGATAAGTTGACATGAAATAAACACCTTTCTCCTGGTCACCAGGTAATGTGTTGAAGAGTAGGGTACAAAATGGTGAATTTTTATTCTGTTAGCAACTGCTTTGAGTTGGCTTCTTTTAGTACAAGTTGAAGCTGGAGAGACCTGAGAAGATTCTGTAGATCAGTCCTTCTCAAACTTTACCTTGTGCATGAATCACTACGTATCCCATTAAAGTACAGATTCTGATTCAGTTGGTCTGGGGTCCGGCCAGGGATTCCGCATTTCTAGCAAACTCCCCAAGGATGCCAGTACTCCTGGTGTCTGTGGACCTTACTTTGAGTAGCAAGGATTTAGAGCCTTAGGGATGGAATCCACTGAATGAGCAGATGGAGAGTGGAGGAAGGGATGGCACTGACAGAGAAGAGAGGACAGATGTGGATTCTGATGAGAAAAGCAAGGTGTGAAGACTTTCCTCTTTATTATGTAGAACCCCTTCCTCATGACTTCGCAAGTCGTCAAGATTAGTAATTCAAAACTATATTTTTCTGGGGAAAAGCAATCTTTTCGACAAACAGTGCTCAGAAAACTGGATATTCACGTGCAAAAGAATGAAGCTGGACCTATACCTTACGTCATATAAAAAAATAACTCAAAACGATTCAAAGACCTAAATGTAAGAGCTAAAACTATAAAACTCAGAAGAATATATAGGGGGAAGCTTCATGAAAGCAGCTTTGGCAATGATTTCTTGGATAAGATGCCGAAAGCTCTGGGAACAAATGAAAAAGTAGATAAATTGCTTTTCATCAAAATTTAAAGCTGTCGTCATCAAAGGACAGTATTAAGAGAGTGAAAAGGCAACCCATAGAATGGGAGAAAATATTTTCAAATCATATATCTAATAAGTGATGCATATCCAGAATATATACAGAACACCTAAAACTCAACAACAACAATAACGAAATCAACAAAAATACCCAAGTTAAAAACGGGAGAAGAAGGTGAATAGACGTTTCACCAAAGAAGGTAAACAAAGGGCCAATGAGCACATGAAAAAATGTTCAACAGCACTAATCATAAGGGAAATGGATGTTAAACTACCAGATACCACTTCCCATGCATTAGGGAGGGAGGGAGGGAGGGAGGAAAAAAAAGATAATAAGTGTAGGTGAGGATGTGGAGAAATAGGAACCCTTGCTGGAGTGAAAGTAAAATGGTGTAATCGCTATGGAAAACAGTGTAATATTTCAAAACATTAGAAACGGAATTTCCATATGATGGAAGCTTTACACTTCTGAGTATATACCCAAAGCAGGTAAAAATCAGGATTTGATCAGATACTTGTAAACCAGTGTTCGAAGCAGCAAGATTCACAAGAGCCGAAACGTGGAAACAGCCCAGATGTCCACTGACAGGTGAATGGTTTAACAAAACGTGACATATGTGTATCACACACTCAATGGAATATTTCTCAGCCTTAAAAAGAAATTAAATTGTGATGCATGCTACAAATTGGATGAGCCTTGAAAATATTATGCCAAGTGAACTAAGCCAAAGTAGTTTTACAAATCCACTCATTTGAGATACACGAGACGGGGGCCACTTCCAGGAGCAAGGGGTAGGGGCGGGGCAGGCATGAGCCTCTCCAGTCAGGAGCCAGAGCTGGACCCTGAGCCGTCAGGATGCAGAACTGCAGACCCTCCCCGGTGGGCAACGCCTCCAGCAGCCGGGGTGGGGCCGGGGCGGAGCGAGCGCGGGCAGAACGCTGCGCGGGGTCGGCGGCGAAGGTTCACGGCGGGAACGACCCGGTCCCCGGCCGGCCGCCCCGCAGATACACCTTCGTGGCGCGGCGGAAAGCGCACGGATCCCCGAGGGAGTGAGTCCCCGCGCGTGGCGGCTCGGCTGCTTCCCTCCATGGGAGGTCGGGCTCCCGGCTCTCCGGACCCGCCTGGCATCCTAGTCTCCGGCGGGGCGGGCCGGCTGCGGCACCCGGGACATGGCTTCGGCGGGCAGCGGCATGGAGGAGGTGCGCGTGTCGGTGCTGACCCCGCTGAAGCTGGTCGGGCTGGTGTGCATCTTCCTGGCACTGTGTCTGGACCTGGGGGCCGTGCTGAGCCCGGCCTGGGTCACGGCCGACCACCAGTACTACCTGTCCCTGTGGGAGTCCTGCCGGAAACCCGCCAGCTTGGACATCTGGCACTGCGAGTCCACACTCAGCAGCGGTGAGGGCCCGGCGCGCCGCGACCCCTGCTGGGCTCCAGCCAACTCCCTGATCTCCACCCCTCACCTCTCCCCAATCCCGGTCGCCAAACCCAGTGCAATGTCCCACGCCCTCTCCTCCCGTGGCCATTCCTCGGGCTCTGGAGTAACACGTATGCTATTTTGGGTAATTGTTATCATTTAAGGCGAGAACCATGTGGCTGTGTTGAAAATGCAACGCCTTCCACACCCGCGTTAAAAAAGACACAAGCAAAAGCGCCCCAACTCCCACCAGGATGCTGTGGGTTCTGTCTGCCTTCCCCACTTCTCTCTCAAGGAGGAATGTGCCTGAGTTTACCTCTGAGTGCCCCCGTTTCTGCCTGTTCTACTCCACTTTACCTGGGTTTTCCCGTGAGTTTCGGTTTGGATTTTAGTTCCTTAAATTTTTGAGCGATGTGAAGAGTTGGGAGAGGGACAGGCTTAATTTTCTTTCCTTGTTTGGTGACACTGTCCTTGGTTGCAAGGTGCCCCTCCTTCTCTCCCACTCCAGTGCCTCCTCTGTCCTCCAGAACTTTCTTTTTCTTCTCCAGGAGCTACTCACAGAAGCCTGAAAAGTTGCGGCTTATTCAGCCAGCACTGGAAGCTGCAAATGGATCTTCACTGTGAGAGCTCGTCAGTTGATGTCAGAATTAGATCTTGGAGTGAAATAAAAATGCTCCAAAGGACATTATTGGAATGATTCTTGAGTTCAAATAGGGATATTAGATAATATTAATCAATGTTAAATTTCCTGATTTTGATCATTAATAGTGCGTGAGTAAACTATTTACTTTTTATTTTTTAGGAAATACACAGTGAAGTGTTCAGGAGTAGAGAGGCACAGTATATCCAACTTTCTCTGAAATGATAGAAACAGTGTGTGTGTGTGTGTGTGTGTGTGTGTGTGCGCGCGCGCGCGCACGCGCCTACAGGGGAGAGAAAATAAAGCCAATGTGACAAAATGCAATTGGCAGGTACTAGAAAATGGCATTGTTTGTAGTATTCTTACACGTCCATTTAAAATTTTTAACTTAAAAGTAATATTGTTCACTGGTATCAAGTACTTTCAGCCCAGTGCATTTCAAAGGAGGATTTCCTTTCCTTTAAACAAAAATGATAAAGTAGGATGAAAAGTCATTAGCTTTGTGAAAACTCTAGAATATCTGCAATATATTTTCCTTGAAAAAAACACAATATGAACAACCAGATTTTGTTTATGTTTTAAAAACATGAGCAAAATTGTACTGCAAACAGTCTGTGATATTTGGCATAGGTAGTGAAGGTTCTAAATAGCATGTAGGTCACGACTAAGAACAGCACTTTATTCTACTTAGAGGATTTCATAGCTCGTGATTGGTCTAGGAATATGGCTACTTTAAGACAAAGCCAGTTATGTTAAAATACACACACACACACACACACACATTGACCTACACACACACGCACACAATCATCTGAAGCAGTGTGAGAGTGAGAATCAAGATGTATTTGAATATCTTTAGCACATCTGACATCACTTGTTTCGTATATAGTGTTATTCTCGTGGTTGGTGCACAGGAATGGATCTTTCTATAAAGGTGTCTCTGGTAATGTCATTTGCAAGTGTGGAGCAGTTCCATAGAATTTGCACCAGTGCCTTCTGCTTTCCCATCCCTGTTCACCTTGAACAGCAATTGGTCTAGAGTAAAGAGCGGTGGAGAGGTGTCTTCTCAGAGTGGGGAGGGGCGTTCTGATATGCCTTTTCCTTTGTAGGAGAAGTAAAATGTTTTAATACAGTGTCACTATCTATTAGCTTCCTCTGCACTTTGTCTGTGGTCAAGCATGGTATGGTCATGATGGTATCTGTAACTTTCCTGAACAAAGCCTTGTGTAAAACATGCTTCCACCTTGCTGAGATGATCGATCTCAGCTCAGCAGGGTCCTATGGAAATGGAGCTCTCAAAGACAGACCAGCACACAGGGAAGTGAACCTAGGTCTGTCACCCACACAGTATTCTTAGGTGCCACATTCAGAGTCCTCTGAGAGGATAGTTTTTAACTGATAGCAACGCACACAATTTGGGAATGCAGATTTCAAATATACACCATGAAGGTAGGCAAATCTGTAAACATTTTAAAGAAATTGAAAATTTACTTATTTTTTTTTCATTATTTTCAAACTTGTCTTGATTCTTCGAATGTGCAGTCTTCTTTGCATTCACACTCAATAATTCCCTGTCTTATGTCTTCAAGAAGTTCATTAGCTCTTGAGTTGCCTTTTAATACTGAGTTGTTTTTTTCTCCTGTGAAGAAAACTAAAAAGAGCTATTATTATAAGCATAAAAAATATAATAAAGAACCATGTGGAAAGTTAACCTATAAGATGAAATCTGCTAAATGCTCTTTAGAAAATATAGCCAACACCCTAAACCTCTTTCTCTAGGTCAGCAATGAAGTGACTTTCAGCTCTCAACCACCACATCTGCTGTCTTCCTCATCATGTGAGTGTGTCCTTTCAGTAGCAGTTGCCCTGGGCAGGGACAACGACATGATTAACGATGTTATATCCAGACTTTAGCACATTCCTGCCAACCATGGGTGTTTACATATAGCAATAATGATACCAGTACTTGTGCTCATTACTGTAAGAGGATGCCCCCAGGCGTTCTGCTGTTGGACAGCAGCAATGAGATCAAAATCCAGTCTGTGGACTATCAGTCTTTGTCTGCCTAACTAAAAATAAATAAAACTCCAGTTGACCTAATATAAACCCCGAGACCCTTAGCTGTATGAAAAGAAGAGGTAACAAAACAGCATCGAGGACTTAAGATAAATGTGGCCATATCTATATCAAGGAAGAACTAATTATTTTTTTCTAAAAGTACCTGAGTAGTATATAGTGTGATGCTTTAACATATCTAACCCCATTCCATTCGCCTTCAGCAAAAGGAAGTTCTTCTGCGTGATCTATAGAGATATTGCACACAATCAAGATGCACACCCAAGATAGCCTATGCAATTAAAAGGCCATACACACACACTTATGGGGAATTCTTTTTATTTTTCTATACAAGTAAATATAAGCTATAATTAAATTACATAACTCTAACAAATATTTCTAGTGTGCAGACATAAATATAATGCCACCAGCATTTAACCCCTGTTAATGTAAAGGGTTTAGAAGATTTCTTAACCTTATAAACTCTAAGACTGAGAAAGGCACATTACAGACATTTCCTGATCATTTTTTAGTCTGTACTTTCCAACAAATTTTGTTAAAGTATTTGTTTTCCAAGGGACATGTTGAAATACATAAATGGAGAACAGAAAGTGGAAGTATCCCAACTGGAATCACCTAGATGCACTTGCATGTGGTAACAATGGTCAACCCACAATGACTGTTTCCACCCTTCCACCCTTATCATGGTAGCCATCTAGAACACAGACTTTGAGCGTGGCTGAATGAGCTCAAATGAACGAGCGTGGTAGTCGGCCAGTTCTCTTCCAAAAAAGTAACGACAAACTGGAGATAACCATTTCAGTACTCTGGAAGTTGATAAGAAGCATACAACAAACGAAGAATGTTTATGCAAGAATAACAGTGAGAATTTGTGGCATTCGTAGCCTAAGCTGCTCCTATTCTGCCTCCCCGCCCCAGGACTGGTATAGTAGTTCCGCTAAGGTATAGGAGGCATGAGGCACAATGGCCTGGATGATGGAGAGGGTTGATTTCATTTACATGTGGAAAAATCTATGCTGAGGGCTGTTACTGAGAACAGTACATATCTCTGTGCCAAACCCTTTGGGAAGAGCTACATCACAGCTACCCTGGGGGTGCAGTCTGGGTTGGTGTGAACTAAAAATGGGAAAATCAGCCATAAATTTAACAGAGACTTCTGGCAACAGGGCAGCTATCCTACACTTAAGAAGCTCCCACATATCACAGCCATTCTGGAAGGCTGTGTGCACTCAGGAAGGACCAGACAAGGCCACAGGTAGCTACCCGTCGCTGGCTGAACATGAGGCCTTGCATACCCAGGAAGTAAAAGCCAAGGCAGACTGGTAAACTTCCTGAACTTTGAGTGCCTTCCCCAATTCATGAGATACATCCATCAGGAAAGGCTGAACTCCTTCTTGGCTCAGGTTGTATTATGGACAAGAAGTCTGTGTCCCCTCGAAATTCATTTGTTGAAGCTGGAACTCACAACGTAACTGTATTTGGAGATAAGATCTTTATGGAGGCAGTTAGGTTAAATGAGATCGTAAGTGTGGGGCCCTGATCCTATAGGTTTAGTGACCTTAGAAGAATAAACACCAGAGCCTTACTTTCCGTCTCCCCAATGTGAGGACATAGCAGAAGGACCACCATCTGCAAGCCTAGAGAAAAGCCTCAGAATGGCCTACCTTGCCAACACCTTGATCTTGGAACTACCAGCCTCCAGAACTGTGAGAACCCCAGAACGGTGGCTTTGTTTAGCCACCTGATCGACGGTATTTTCTTATGGCAGCACCAGCTGACTAAGGGTGTTTCAGCACAAAATCTGACCAATCAAAGCCGACCACTAAGGTATACTGACACTTGGGTGACCTCTAGGTAGCCAGGTTTGAAAATAAAGATAGGAATAAAGAAATGAGCATACATCAGCATTCACACACTACAAGGGAGACAGCCTCTACAGAAGAAATCCAGGCAGAAGTTGTACATGCTACAGTACAGGATCTAAAATGTTCACTTTTTAGAAAAAATTGTGAGATATGCAAATAGATAAGACATTTTGACAAAGACACAGGAAATAAAGCAGTAAATAGAAACTCCCTGAAAGGGCTTAGATAGTAGACCTAGAAGACAAAGATGTCAAAGCAGCTTTTATTAATACATGCCAAAAAATTAAAGGGAAACGTATTTAAAGATTAAAATGGGGTTTCCCTGGTGGCGCAGTGGTTGAGAGTCCGCCTGCCGATGCAGGGGACACGGGTTCGTGCCCTGGTCCGGGAAGATCCCACATGCTGTGGAGTGGCTGGGCCCGTGAGCCATGGCCGCTGAGCCTGTGCGTCTGGAGCCTGTGCTCCGCAACGGGAGAGGCCACAACAGTGAGAGGTCCGCGTACCACAAGAAAAAAAAAAAAAAAAGATTAAAGTGACAGTATGAATAAAATGATTTGTCAAGTAGAGGATAAAAATTGTCATACAGTTATTTTAAAAGAAGCGAACTTGAGAGTTTGGGCTCCACGAGTACAATAATTGAAATGAAAACATTCACCAGAGTCTTCACAGCAGATTTGAGCCGGCAAAGAAAAAAAATCAATGAAGTTGAAGTTAAATCACTAGAGATCATATAATCTTAGGAACAGAAAAAGAAATAAAGAATGAAAAATGAACATAGATTCAGAGACCAGTAGAATATCCTCAAGCATGTGAACATATGCATAATTGGAGTCCCAGAATAAGAGGAGAGAGAGAAAGGGGCAGAAAAAGTATTTGAAGAAATAATGGATGAAATTTTCCCAAATCTGCTGATAAACATCACTCATCCAAGCTGATCAACCAAATCTAGTTAGGAAAAACGCAGAGATCCACCTCTGGATACATCATAGTTTAATTTCCAACAGAGACAAGGAGAAAATGTTGAAAACGGCAAGGAAAAATTACTTGAGACGTAGAAGAGAGCCACAATATACCCTAAGCTGTCTTCTCAACAGAAACAGTGGAGGCCAGAAGGCTGTGAGATATTCAAATGGCAGAAAGGAAAAAAGAAAGAAAAACCTGTCCACCAAGAATACTTTAGTAAGCAAAATTATCATTTAAAACTGAAGGCAAAGTAAAAACAATTCCAGATGAAGACTGACAGAAATCATTGCTAAGAACCTTGTCTTTTTTTTTTAAAAAAATATTATTTATTTATTTATGTATTTTTGGCTGCATTGGGTCTTAGTTGCTGCGCACGGGCTTTCTCTAGTTGCGGCGAGCGGGGGCTGCTCTTCGTTTTGGTGCACGGGCTTCTCATTGTGGTGGCTTCTCTTGTTGTGGAGCACGGGCTCTAGGCACACGAGCTTCAGTAGTTGTGGTGCTAGGGCTTAGTTGCTCCGCGGCATGTGGGATCTTCCCGGAGCAGGGCTCGAACCCCTGTCTCCTGCATTGGCAGGCGGATTCTTAACCACTGCACCGCCAGGGAAGTCCAGAACCTTGTCTTTTAAAAAAGTTCACAAGAGTTACCCCATTTGAAAGGAAATAACACTGGGCAGTAAGTAGAATACACACAAAGAAAGAAAGACCACAGATAAAGTTAATTAAATATAAAACACTGTAGGAATATTTTTCTCCTTTTTTTAGTTGTTTTTAAAGAGAATTCATAATTAAAATAATTAAAGCATTTTGTTGTTGGATTTGTACCATATATAGATGTCTATGAGAGTAGCAGCACAAAGAAGGTGTAAGGAGTGGAAGGAAGCTGGAAGAAAGTTTCCGGGTTTTACTGGAAGGTATTAGTATTAAGGTGAAACATAGGTTGTGGTAAGATACACATTGTAATCCCTAGAGCACTCACTAAACAATAACTAAAACATAAGAAAGCAAACCAACAAATGAATTAAAAAGGTAAAATAGGGGGCTTCTCTGGTGGTGCAGTGGTTGAGAGTCCGCCTGCCGATGCAGGGGACACGGGTTCGTGCCCCAGTCCGGGAAGATCCCACATGCCGTGGAGCAGCTGGGCCCGTGAGCCATGGCCACTGAGCCTGTGCGTCTGGAGCCTGTGCTCCGCAACAGGAGAGGCCACAACAGTGAGAGGCCCGCGTACCGCAAAAAAAAAAAAAGTAAAATAGGGAAATATCTATTTCATACAAACATAGAGTAGAGGAAGATCAGGGAAACAAAAAAGACATGAGATGTACAGAAAACCTGTAGCAATATGGCAGACATAAATCAACCATATCAATAATAATATTAAAAGTAAATAAACACTAGTCGAAAGACAGATATTGTCACAAGGGATAAAAAAGGAGAGCCAATTACATACTGTCGACATGAGATACACATTATATTGAAAGATACAAACTGAAAATATAAAGAATAAGGAAGATATATCATGCAAAGACTGAAAAAAAGAGTGGGAGTAGCTATACTCATTTCAGGAAAAAATATATATTTTAAGACAAAAACTATTACTATGTGCAAAAGGAAACAATTTATAATGATAAAAGTCCCAAATCATCAGGAAGAGATAACATTATAAACAAACATACACATAACTAAAGAGTCTCAGATGCATGAAACAAAAACTGACACAGTAGAAGGATGACATAGCTAAGTCAGAAATAATGGTTGGAGTCTTCGATTCCCACTTTCCCTAGTAGAATAACTAGGAAGAAAAGCAACAAAGAAGTAGAAGACTTTACTAAAACTATAAACCAACTAGACCTAACGAATATGTATTGAACGCTGCACCCAACAACAGACGAATACTCATTCTACCCAAGCACCTATGAGATACGCTCCAAGATACAGTTGATACAATATATTAGGACAAGCCTCAATAAGTTTAAGAGGATTACACTCTTGCAAGTAATATTTTTTGAGCAAAATGGAACAAAATTAGAAATCAATAAGAGAATACACAAATATGTGTATCAATAAGGAAATGAAATCATATGAAATGTGCATCAATAAGGAAATTCACAAATATGTGGAAATTAAACCGCAAACTTGTAAATAACCAATGGGTCAAGGAAGAGATTACATGGGAAATTACAAAATACTTTGAGAAGGATGAAAAAGAAACACAGTATACCAAAATGTATGGGATGTAGTAAATGCAGTGGTTAAAGAAAAATGTATAGCTGTAAATGCTTATATAAAAGAAAGAAGATGTCACATTACATCATCTTCCAAATTAAAAAAAAAAAAAGATGACAGCCAACTACACTCAAAGGAAGCAGAAGTAAGGAAATGTTAGAGATTAGAGCAGAAATAGAAGCAATGTAAGACAGAAAAGCAATAGAAATAATCAAAAAAAATCAAAGGAGGTTCTTTATAAACTCAAACAGCAGCCTCTCGGTAGACTGTACAATAAGAAATAAGAGAAGACAAATTATTAAAATCAGGAGTTTATCTGCATTAGATAATTACATATAAGGGAATACTATGACCCAGAGCTAGGTACGCCACCTAGATGAAATGGAGAAACCGCTAGGAAGACACAAACTACAGAAACTGACTCAAGAAGAACTAGAATATCTGAATAGACCTATACTAGGTGAAGTGATTAAAATAGTAATTTTAAAACTTCCCACAATCAAAAGCCCAGGCCCAAATGATGTCACAGGTGAACTCTATGACGCATTTAAAGAAGAATTAATACCTATTCTTTGCACACTTTTCTGAAAAATACGACAGGGAACATGTTCTAACAATTTCCCTGAGGTAATACTTAACAGCAGATTCAGAAAAAGGCATCCCAACAATACTACCGACCAATATCCCTTATGAATATAGATACAAAAATCTGGATTTGGGTCATGGGCTGTAGTTTGACAACTCATGTTATAAAACAAACCAGTTTGTGATAAAATAGCGGAATGGACAAAATCCTGTGTGTGTGTGTGTGTCTGTATGTATGTGTAATCAGCAACTGTTGATTCAATAATTGTTGAAGTTAAAGTAAATTTTTAGTGTGATTGGTCCAGGACTTGCATGATGGTCTGACTGAGTGAGTTGTGTAAATCGAGGCATCATTATTATTTTCCAGCTCTCCAGGTGATTCCACAGTGCAGCCATGTTTGAGTACCAGGTTGTTAATCCATGTTTTTAACACTTCAGAGTGCATATTTGTCATCTGAAATCTTGTTGAAATATAGATTCTGATTCAGTAGGTCGAGAGTGGGGCTTCAGATTTTGCTTTTCTAACAAGTGGCCAAGTGGCTTCTGATCCATAGACTATACTTTGGGTAGCAAGGTGCTCACACTGGCTTCCACTGCCTGGGATATCAGGGTCCTGCCCCAGGGGACTCTGATGTACTTGGTCTGGGAAGTGGCCTGTGCATCAAGAATTTTAAGAGCTCCACAGGCGACTTTAACGGCAGAAAAAGCTAAGAACCTTTGTGCTAAAGTGCATGATGTTTTATAAATTTTAATTTTTGTATTATTGGGAGCCCTAATATGGTCCCTTTTGCCTGTTTCTTGCCCTATTGTACACTCTTCATGACAAACATCCATATATATGGTGGGAATCAGAGTGAGCCCTTTATCCTGCTCTTGTCCATCTCTGACGAATGAGAAGTAGTTCAAGATGGAAAGAGAAGGATCAGGTAAGCCAGATTGGAGAATAAGCTAATCGTGTCTAGGGGGCTCTTTACAAGGAAGGTTGGTTGAGACAAAATGGGCGGATTACCACGGAAATTTGTCACAGTAAAACTCATTTCCGGGCTTGGCTTGGGGCAACATAGCCAAAAATCTTCCTTCCTGAGTCCTGGCTGAGCCTGACAACCAGAGAAGCGGCAAAGGATTTTTTTTTCCTTCTCAATACACAAGGTGACACGATTGGCCAAAATGCAAGAGAGAATTCCAATGGCAAAGTCTAGACATGCGGTCGTTTCCCCCAAAGCATAAAGTACAACATGGAACTTAAAAGTGACTGGAGACTGATGATAAAGATGGTGATGTTTATGGTAATGGTGAAGACCAGATAGACGGCTAACACACATAAAGTACTTCTACTGTGCCAGGTGATGTTCCAAGAGATTCACAAACATTAACTCGTTTAATCTTAACAGGAACCCAGTGGAGTTGACACTTTTATTATCCTTATTTTAAATGTAAGGAAACTGAGGCACAGAGAAATTAAATGCCTTAACCACAGTTAAGATGAGTGGCTAAACTGGCATGTGAACCCAAGCAAACTGAGGTTAAGAAACCCTATAGCAGAGAAGCAGGTCTGTTGTTTCCTTGGGAAATCTTTTTACTAGGAAATAATGTCTTTCTACCCATAGCCAAGACAAGGTAATAGGCTAATGCCTCTCCATATGTAGAAAGGAGAAACCAGAGGCCACACTGAAGTTAGGAACAGGCTTATTCTGAGACAAGCTCTGAGCAGACACAGGTGGCCACAGTCTGGAATGAGGTAATGGTCCAGGTGGGGCCAGCAGCCCTCCGGATGTTCCAACGCCTCATCCCATCCTCTGAGTGTTAGCTGCCCTGGGTGTGGGGCTGCCTGTGCCATAGTCTCTCTCCATGCTTTTGCTAGTGAGTTTATCCACTCTTATGACCCCAGCACCATCAAAAGGATGATGTCTCCCCATGTTTATTTTCAAACCTGATATTCCACCTTGTTACTCAACCAAACTCTGGTCCACTCCCGCAAAGCACAGTGAAGCCAGTCTACTGGCATTGGTTTGGTGAAAGAAAGTACATTGTTTATTACAGGCCAAGCAAGGAGAACCAGCCACTCATGCTGAAAAGACCCGAACTCTCCAGCTGCTTTACGGGGAGGGTTTTTAACAACAACAGTGTGAGGGAGAGGGTCTCGGGGTGTATGATCAGCTTGTGCTCAAGTCTCTGATTGGTTGATGGTGAGGTAACAGGGTGATGTTTTCAGGAATCTTAATCATCAGCCTTATGGTTTCAGCAGGTCTGGGTTATACGTTCTTGTGGTCAGCATGTAGTTAACTTTTTCTACCTGGTTGGGTTTTAGTATCTGCAAAACAACTCAGGGATATGGCTCAGGATATTATCTAAAGCCCTGGAGAAGAAACTGAAGGTCCTTGACTTTGTTTTATGGCTAAGCTCTTATTTTGTCTTAGTTGACTGTTTTCATTTGTTTCTGCACATTCTCGCTTCTCTGATGCAATTTGCTCTAAGCTTTTCTACAAACAAGAGGTGGGAGGGGGGCCTACGGGGTCCTATCCCCAGAAATGACCCGCAGAGTAGTGCTTGATTTCAACCTGAGATTCACATTCAGTTTTCTGGCTACGTGCAAGACATTTCCACTTGCATATCTAATAGGCATCTCAGACTTACATGACAGGCTTTCCCCCATCGTTTTTGTATCGCTGCTAATGTTCCCAGATGAATTTATAGCAACACCTTCAACCCACGTGTTCAAGTCCAAACACTGGAACGTAGATTATTTTCCCTCATTTCCCATTCCTCACCTCTTGCCCATAAGCAAATCTTGTGTCCTTGTCCAAAATCCATTTGGAATGTGTGCAGGTCTCTTCATTTCCTCAGTGACCACTGTATTTCAAGCCACCACTCTCTCTCTGGACCTGCTACAGTGCCTCCTAACTTGTCTCCCAGCCTCAACTCACCCTCACTCCCCTACATTCCTCAAAGCAGTCAGAATCACTGGCTTAACATTCAGGGAGTTTTATTCTATTTTATATTCAGTATCAAAAATTTGACCTTCACAGTGAGCACATATTTTTCAGCCCTCCTCATGAGGTAATTTGAGCTTTTTTTGGTACTATGTTAGTTTAATGGAAGAAAGGATACAATGGAAGGGGGGAAAAATATATATGTATGTATATATACATATGGATGTTTTTTAAGGGCAAGTTGCATGACTAGCATGTGACCTAGGAAGTCACTCCCATGCCTATGGGAAAGTCAGCCTCTGGCTCAGTTACCATTATCACTGTTGTCCTGGGTGACATTGTCATAGAGGGACCCTGCCATACCTGTTCAGGACCCCAGGCTGCTACCCAGAAGTGATAAATGTTCACATTCACATAATTTAATGAACTAAAACTTTTCAGGAAAAGTTGAAGACACCCTTTATTTTATTTCCTGTCCAATCCCATTCTTCACTTCTTCCTAAGAGGCAACCAGTATTTTGTATTCCATACTAAGGTTTTTTATATATTGACATATAATTTTACCATGCACAGGTACCCACATAGACTAGGGCTTAGAAGACCCACCCCACCCCACCTCTCTACACTGATTTTGTTTATAAGGGTGAGATTGATTTTGTGTTTTCCAGGGTCCCAAGGAAGACCATCTCCCTCCCTCTGTGGTGATCCTGAGCTGCATGTGGACCAAGCCGGGGTGTGTTCAGAGACTCCTGGATGCCTGCTTTAAAATTTAAAAGGTGAGAGATTTGCCCACATGAATCAACCAGAGACCTTTATTTATTTATGAACCAATAACTTTATTGGAAGAAACGGAAAAAACTGGAAGAAAAAAACTTAAGTGAACTTCTTCTGCAAGGGCACTATTGCCGTCTGCATGGCAGGCATGGTGACCAGGGCTCTGGTCACCCCATGGCTCTGGGGAAGTCCAGTCCAGTCAAGGCCACGTCGTCGCGGTCGAGGTAAAGGGCCGCGGCCAGGCACACGAAGGAGGCGTGGAGCTCCAGGGTGAAATGGCTGTTGATGGCGGCCTTGCAGTCGGGGTGGTAGTTCTGGCGCACCTGCGAGGGCGGCACTTGAGCACCTGGCATCTATTAATCTTTAAATTTTGCAATAATATTTCTATTTTCCCAGGACTTTCTCTTGTTCTCTAATTGCTCCCTTTTACAGCACCCTGTTCTCATTTTATAAACCAACTGTCTTCCTTAAAATTCTTTGTAACAAAAAAAAAAAAAAAAAAAAAAAAAAAATTCTGAGAATATGAATTTGGATTTTTTTGGTAAATTCTTTTCCATTTCCTGTATTATATTTATTTTTTCTCCAGAAATAGTTCTGTTTGTTCATCGTGATCCTCTCTTTCACTTTCCTCAAATATCTGGCAAACATTTGTCCATTCATATTTGGGAGTAAAGGACTCATGTGATTAGCCTAGGTAACTAGCATGGATCTGATCTACAGTTGGGACGGCCATTTCATTAATAGGCATCTCCTCTGTATGGGAGAGTGGAGCACGTCAATTAGGGAGCAGTCTTCTCCTTTGGGAGTACATGGCATAAAACTTTCAGGTAGTATAGGGACCCTTCCAAATGCCCAAAGCATGGCATTTCTCTGACGTCGGAAGACTTAAGTGGATCTCTCTTCAGATAGATGTGTCCTTCTGTTTTGTTTCCCTTCTGTTGTGCGGGTCTGCAGTTGTCTCAAGTCTGCTCTAATTTGGGTTCACTTCCTGGACAAGTAATTCACTGTCTTTGGAGTATAGTTTTGGGAGATTAACACAGATCAAATGCCACTTTAACATTGTCCAACGTAAGAAAGATTGGCGTAGAGTCAGAGCATGGTAGCGGCAAACAGAACTGTTGTTCAGAGAGTAGTTCTTTAATCAAACAGTCCACTCAGTACCTTCTGCACTGCTTTGACTTCATTGAATCTGTTCTTGAACTTTCTTTGAATGTGCTTGGCTTTCTACTACAGGTATATTGTTTTATTTTCCTTTATTTTTAAAACTTGAAGTATAGTTGATTTACAGTACTATATTAGTTTCCGGTGTACAACATAGTGATTTAATATTTTTATAGGTTATACTCCATTCAACGTTGTTATAAAATATTGGCTCTCTTCCCTGTGCTATACAATATATCCTTGTAGCTTATTTATTTTATACACAGTAGTTTGTACCTCTTAATCCCCTACCCCTATCTTGCCCCTACTATTTTGTCGAAAGCTTTCTCTGCATCTATTGAGATGATCATATGATTGTTCTCCTTCAATTTGGTTAATATGGTGTATCACGTTGATTGATTTGCGTATACTGAAGAATCCTTGCATTCCTGGAATAAACCCCACTTGATCATGGTATATGATCTTTATAGTGTGCTGTTGGATTCTGTTTGCTAGTATTTTGTTGAGGATTTTTGCATCTATGTTCATCAGTGATATTGGCCTGTAGTTTTCTTTCTTTGTGACATCCTTGTCTGGTTTTGGTGTCAGGGTGACGGTGGCCTCGTAGAATGTGTTTGGGAGTGGTCCTCCGTCTGCTATATTTGGAAGAGTTTGAGAAGGATAGGTGTTAGCTCTTCTCTAAATGTTTGATAGAATTCACCTTTGAAGCCATCTGGTCCTGGTCTTTTGTTTGTTGGAAGATTTTTAATCACAGTTTCAATTTCAGTGCTTGTGATTGTAATTGGTTTGTCCATGTTTTCTATTTCTTCCTGATTCAGTCTTGGCGAGTTGTGCATTTCTAAGAATTTGTCCATTTCTTCCAGGTTGTCCATTTTATTGGCATAGAGTTGCTTGTAGTAATCTCTCATGATCTTTTGTACTTCTGCAGTGTCAGTTGTTACTTCTCCTTTTTCATTTCTAATTCTATTGATTTGAGTCTTCTTATTTCCTTGATGAGTCTGGCTAATGGTGTATCAATTTTGTTCATTTTCTTCAAGAACCAGCTTTTACTTTTATTGATCTTTGCTATCGTTCCCTTAATTTCTTTTTCATTTATTTCTGATCTGATTTTTATGATTTCTTTCCTTCTGCTAGCTTTGGGTTTTTTTCTTCTTCTTTCTCTAATTGCTTTAGGTGCAAGGTTAGGTTGTTTATTCGAGATGTTTCCTGTTTCTTAAGGTGGGCTTGTATTGCTATAAACTTCCCCCTTAGAACTGCTTTTGCTGCATCCCATAGGTTTTGGGTCGTTGTGTCTCCATTGTCATTTGTTTCTAGGTATTTTTTTATTTCCTCTTTGATTTCTTCAGTGATGACTTCGTTATTAAGTAGTGTATTGTTTAGCCTCCTTGTGTTTTTGTATGTTTTACAGATCTTTTCCTGTAATTGATATCTAGTCTCATAGTGTTCTGTTTGGAAAAGATACGTAATACAATTTCAATTTTCTTATGTTTACCAAGACTTGATTTGTGACCCAAGATATGATCTATCCTGGAGAAAGTTACATGTTCACTTGAGAAAAATGTGTATTCTGTTGTTTTTGGATGGAATGTCCTATAAATATCAATTAAGTCCATCTTGTTTAATGTATCATTTAAAGCTTGTGTTTCCTTATTTATTTTCATTTTGGATGATCTGTCCATTGGTGAAAGTGGGGTGTTAAAGTCCCCTACTATGAATGTGTTACTGTCGATTTCCCCTTTTATGGCTGTTAGTATTTGCCTTATGTATTGAGGTGCTCCTATGTTGGGTGCATAAATATTTACAATTGTTATATCTTCTTCTTGGATCGGTGCCTTGATCATTATGTAGTGTCCTTCTTTGTCTCTTCTAATAGTCTTTATTTGAATATCTATTTTGTCTGATATGAGAATTGCTACTCCAGCGTTCTTTTGGTTTCCATCTGCATGGAATATTTTTTTCCATTTGCTCACTTTCAGTCTGTATGTGTCCCTAGTTCTGAAGTGGGTCTCTTGTAGACAGCATATTTAGGTCTGGTGGGTTTTTATCTTGCTCCTTCATCTGCTGTGTGTTTTTCTGTCTTCTCATTTTGCTTACCTTACTGTGTTCGGGGTCTCCTTTTTGCAGGCTGCAGTTTCATAGTTCCCGTTGTTTTTGGTGTCTGTCCCCAGTGGCTAAGGTTTGTTCAGTGGGTTGTGTAGGCTTCCTGGTGAAGGGGACTAGTGCCTGTGTTCTGGTGGATGAGGCTGGATCTTGTCTTTCTGGTGGGCAGGTCCACGTCTGGTGGTGTGTTTTGGGGTGTCTGTGGCCTTATTGTGATTTTTGGTGGCCTCTCTGCTAATAGGTGGGGTTGTGTTCCTGTGTTGCTAGTTGTTTGGCATAGGGTGTCCAGCACTGTAGCTTGCTGGTCGTTGAGTGAAGTTGGGTGTTTGTGTTGAGATGGAGATCTCTGGGAGATTTTCCCCGTTTGATATTGCGTGGAGCTGGGAGGTCTCTTGTGGACCAGTGTTCTGAAGTTGGCTCTCCCATCTCAGAGGCACAGCACTGACTCCTACCTGGAGCACCAAGAGTCTTTCATCCACACGGCTCAGAATAAAAGGGAGAAAAAGTAGAAGGAAAGAAAGAAAGAGAATAAAAGAAAATAAAATAAAGTAAGATAAACTAAAATAAAGTTATTAAAATAAAAAATAATTCTTAAGAAAAAAGTTTTTTTGAAAAGTAAAAAAAAAACAAAAAACGGATGGACAGAACCCTGTGACAAATGGTGAAAGCAAAGCTATACAGAGAAAGTCTGACACAGAAGCATACACATACACACTCACAAAAAGAGGAAAAGTGGAAAAAATAATAACTCTTGCTCTCAAGCTCCACCTCCTCAATGTGGGATGATTTGTTGTCTATTCAGGTATTCCACAGATGCAGGGTACATCAAGTTGATTGTGGAGGTTTAATCCGGTGCCCCTGAGGTTGCTGGGAGATATTTCCCTTTCTCTTCTTTGTTCGCACAGCTCCCGGGGCTCAGCTTTGGATTTGGCCCCACCTCTGCGTGTAGGTCGCTGGAGGGCGTCTGTTCTTTGCTCAGGCAGGACGGGTAAAGGAGCCGCTTATTTGGGGGCTTTGGCTCACTCCGGCCGGGGGGAGGGAAGGGCACGGATGCCGGGCGAGCCTGCGGCAGCAGAGACCAGCAGAAGGTTGCACCAGCCTGAGGCGCGCCGTGCCTTCTCCTGGGGAAGTTGTCTCTGGATGACGGGACCCTGGCAGTGGCGGGCTGTACAGCCTCCCGGGAGGGGAGGTGTGGATAGTGACCTGTGCTTGCACACAGGTTTCTTGGTGGCGGCAGCAGCAGCCTTAGCATCTCATGCCTATCTCTGGGCTCCGCTCTGTTAGCCGCAGCTCGCGCCTGTCTCTGGAGCTCCTTTAAGCAGCGTTCTTAATCCCCTCTCCTCGCGCTCCAGGAAACAACGAGGCAAGAAAAAGTCTCTTGCCTCTTTGGCAGCTCCAGAGTTTTTCCCAGACTCCCTCCCGGCTAGCTGTGGGGCACTAGCCCCCTTCAGGGTGTGTTCACGCCGCCAACCCCAGTCTTCTCCCTGTGATCCTACAGAAGCCCGAGCCTCAGCTCCCAGCCCCCGCGCACCCCTGCGGGTGAGCAGACAAGCCTCTTGGGCTGGTGAGTGCTGGTCGGCACAGATCCTCTGTGCGGGAATCTCTCCACTTTGCCCTCTGCACCCCTGTTGCTGTGCTCTCCTCCGTGGCTCCGAAGCTTCCCTCCTCCGCCACCCCTGTCTCCGCCCACGAAGGGGCTTCCTAGTGTGTGGAAACCTTTCCTCCTTCACAGCTCCCTCCCACTGGTGCAGGTCCCGTCCCTATTCTTTTGTCTCTGTTTATTCTTTTTTCTTTTGCCCTACATCGGTACGTAAGGTTTCTTGCCTTTGGGGAGGTTTGAGGTCGTATTCCAGCGTTCAGTAGGTGTTCTGTAGGAGTTGTTCCACGTGTAGATGTATTTCTGATGTATCTATGGGGAGGCATGTAATCTTCACATCTTACTCTTCCGCCATCTTCCCCCTCTCTGCCCCTACTCTTTTCTTTCTCCTTCTTCCCTCTTCCTTTCCATCTCCCCTTTCCTACTAGTGGAGCCTATTAACCCCTAGTTTGTTCTTTATATCTGTGAGTCTGTTTCTGTTTGTTACATTCAATCATTTGTTTTATCTTTTAGATTCAAAATATAAGTGATAACATACATTATTTGTCTTTCTCTGTCTGACTTATTTCATGAAGCAGAATACGCTTCAGGTCCATCCATGTTGTTGCAAATGGCAAATTTCATCTTTTTATAGCTGAGTGGTATTCCGTTGTAGTATTACGTACACCACATCTTTATCCATTCATCTGTTGATGGACACTTAGGTTGCTTCCATGTCTTGGCTATTGTAAATAATACTGCTGTAAACATTGGGGTACATGTATCTTTTCAAATTAGTGTTTTTGTTTTTTCAGATACATGCCCAGAAGTAGAATTGCTGGGTCATATGCTAGGTGTATTTTTAGTTTTTTGAGAAACCTCCATACTGTTCTCCATGGTGGCTGCACCAATTTACATTCCTACCAACAGTGTATAGGGTTTCCTTTTCTTCACATCCTTGCCAACACTTCCTGTTTGTGCTCTTCTTGATGGTTGCCATTCTGACAGGTATGAGGTGATTTCTCAAGGGTTTTTGATTTGCATTTCTCTAATGATTAGCTATGTTGAGCATCTTTTCATGTGCCTGGTGGCCATCTGTATGTCCTCTCTGGGAAAATGTCTACTCACTTCTTCTGCCCACTTTTCAATTGGGTTGTTTGGGTGTTTTTCTTTGTTTTTTTTGGATTTTGACTTGTATGAGCTGTTTACATATTTTGCATATTAACCCCTTATCACTCATATCATTTGAAAATATTTTCTCCCATTCATTTGGTTGTCTTTTTGTTTTGTTGATGGCTTCCTTTGCTGTGCAAAAGTTTTAAGTTTAGTTAGGTCCCATTTGTTTATTTTTTCTTTTGTTTCCTTTGCCTTAGCAGACAGGTCCAAAATACTGCTACCATTTATGTCAGGTAGTGTTTTCTCTTCTATGAGTTCTGTGGTTTCTGGTCCTACATTTAGGTCTTTAATCCATTTTGAGTTTGTTTTTGTATATGGAGTGAGGAAATGTTCTAATCTCAGCCTTTTACATGTAGCTGTCTAGTTTTCCCAGTACCGCTTATTGAAGAGACTGTCTTTTTTCCACTGTATATTCTTGCCGCCTTTGTTCTAGATTAATTTACCACAATGTGCATAGCTTTATTTCTGGGCTCTCTATTCTGTTCCATTGATCTATGTGTCTGTTTTTGTGCCTATTTTAGCTACTGCTTTGATACTGTAGCTTTGTAGTATAGTCTGAAGTCAGGGAGCATGACAGCTCCAGCTTTGTTCTTTTTTTCTCAAGATTGCTTTCACTCTTCAGTGTCTTTGTGGTTCCATATGAATTTTAGGATTTTTTGTTCTAGTTTTGTGAAAAATGTCATGGGTATTTTGATAGGGAAGGCATTAAATCTGTAGATTGTTTTGGATGATATGGACATTTTAACTATTAATTCTTCCCATCCATGGACATGGGATATTTTTCCATTTCTCTGTATCATCTTCAGTTTCCTTCAGCAGTGTTTTTATGGTTTTCAGAGTGTAAGTCTGTCACCTCCTTGGGTAAGTTTATTCCTGTGTATTTTTTGATGTGACTTTAAATGGAATTGTTTTCTTGCTTTCCCTTTCTGATAGTTCACTCATTACTAATTCAAGTTTACTACTAGTGACCAGTGTGTTCACATTGTTTATTTCTTTCTGATTCAGTCTTGCAAAATTGTGTATTTATACAAGTTTATCCATTTCTTCTAGGTTGCCCAATTTGTTGGCACATAACTGTTCATAGTATTATGATTTTTGTATCTTTGTGGTATCGGTCATAATTTCTCCTCTTTCATTTCTTGTTTTGTTTACTTGGGTCCTCTCTTTTTTTTCTTGAGGAACATGGCTAAAGACTTATCAGTTTTGTTTATCTTTAAAAAAAAACAGCTCTAGGTTTTATTGATCTTGTCTACTGTGTATTGAGTCTCTATTTCCTTTCTGATATTTATTATTTCCTTCCTTCTATGGACTGTGTTCTTATTTTTCTAATTCCTATAGATGGTAGGTTAGGTTGTTTCTTTGAGATTTTTCTTGTTTCTTGAGGGACGCCTCTATCACTATAAACTTCTCTTGTAGAACTGTTTTCGTTGCAAAAATCCCATAGATTTTTGTTGTTGTTATTTTGGGGGGGCATGCACTGCGCAGCATGTGAGATCTTAGTTCCCCAACCAGGGATCTAACCCGCACACCCTGCATTGGAAGCATGGAGTCTTAACCACTGGACTGCCAAAGAAGTCCCCTCATCCCATAGATTTTGGAAAGTTGTGTTTCCATTGTCATTGTCTTGAGGTATTTTCTGATGTCCTCTTTGATTTCTTCATTAACCCATTGGTGTTTTAGTATTTTCCCATTTTTCTTCCTGTAATTGATTTCTGGTTTTATACTACTGTGGTCTGAAAAATGCTTGATATAATTTCTGTTCCCTTAAATTTGTTGAGGCTTTTTTTATGGCCTAGCATGTGATCTATCCTGGAGAATGTTTCATGTATACTTGAAAAGAATGTATATTCTGCGGCTTTTGAGTAGAATGTCTTATAGATATCTAAGCCCAACTCTTCTAATATGTCGTTTAAGACTACTGTTTCCTTATTGATTTTTTGTCTGGATGATCTGTCCGTTGATATAAGTGGGGTGTTAATGTTCCCTACTATTGTCGTATTATTGTCAATTTCTCCCTTTATGTCTGATAATACTTGCTTTATATATTTAGGCGCTCCTATAATAGGTACATATATTAACAAATGTTATATCCTCTTCTAGTATTGACCCTTTATCATTATATAGTGCCCTTCTTTGTCATAGACTTTGTTTTAAAGTCTCTTTTGTCTGATATGAGTATTACTACCTCCACTTTCTTGTCATTTCCATTTGCATGAAAAATCTTTTTCCATCCCTTCACTTTAAGCCTGTGTTTGTCTTTAGCTCTGAAATGAGTCTCTTGTAGGCAGCATATAGATGGTCTTGTTTTTTGGTTTTTTTTTAATACAGTCATCCACCCTTTTTCTTTTGATTGGAACCTTAAGTCCATTGATATTTAAAGTGATTTTTGATAGGTATGTACTTATTGCCCTTTTGTTATTTGTTTTCTGGTTGTTTTTATAGTTATCCTCAGTTCTTTTCTTCTTTTAGTTTATTCCCTTGTGGTTGGGTGGTTTTCTTTAGTGACATGCTTGTGTACCTTTCGCTCTAGTTTTTGTGTATATGTTGTAGGTTTTTGATTTGTGGTCACCCTGGGGTTCAGATATGTTGACCTGTAACTATATCTACTTGTTTTAAACTGGTAGTTATTTAAGTTCAAACACATTCTAAAAGATCGACAGTATGTTAACTCCCCTCCCCTACATTTTGTGTTTTTGATGTCATATTTTACATCTTCATATTTATACCTTAACGGTTATTGTATTTATATTTGATTTTTCAATTTTTTGTCTTTTAACATTTGTACTAGCATATTTAAGTGGTTGATCCGCAGCCTTTACTATATATTTGCCTTTACTAGTGGGATTTTTTCCTTTTCTATAGATTCTTACTTCTTGCTGTAGCCTTTGATTATCTACTTAGTGGAGACTCTTTAACATTTCTTTTAGGGTAGGTTTAGTATTGATTAATTCTTTTAGTTTTTGCTTCTCTGGGAAGTTCTTTATCTCTCTTTCAATTCTGAATGATAATCTTGCTGGGTAGAGTATGTTACGTTGTAGGTTTTTCCCTTTCATCACTTTAAATATATCATGTCTCTCCCTTCTGGATTGCAAAGTTTCTGCAGAAAGATCAGCTGATAGCATTATAGGTGTTCCTTTGTATATGACTCTGTTTTTCTCTTGCTGACTTTAGAATTCTTTCTGTGTAACTTTTGCCATTTTAATTATGATGTGTCCTGGTATAGGTCTTTTTGCTTTCATCTTGTTTGGGACCCTCTGTGCTTCCTATGCCTAGATAACTGTTTCCTTCTTCAGTTCTGGGAAGTTTTCATCCATAATTCTATCAAATTCATTTTTGACCCCCCCCTTTTCTTTACTCTTCTCCTTTTGGGACCTCTGTAATGAGAATGTCAGTACACTTGATGTAGTCCTAGAGGTCCCTTCAATTGTTCTCTTTTTTTTTTGTTGTTCTGATTAAGTGGTTTCCGTTATTTCATCTTTCAGATTACTTATGCATTCTTCTATATCACCTTGTCTGCTGTTAATCCCTTCTAGTTTTGTTTTTTGTTTTTTTTCATTTCACTTATTGTATGCTTTGCCTCTGACTGGTTCTTTTTATATTTTCTAGCTCCTTGTTAAAATTCTCACTGTGTTCATATATTCTTTTTTTTTCATATATTCTTTTCTGTAGTTCAGTTAGCATTTTCATTACTAATTCTTTGAACTCTTTATATGGTAAATTATTTTTCTGTTTCAATATTTTTTTCAGAGTTTTTTTCCTTGTTCTTTTGCGTGAAACAAATTCCTTTGTCTTCTCATTTTGTTTAATTTTGTCTCTATGAAATTAAGTGAAACAGTTACCTATCCCATTCTTGAGGGAGTATTGTTGTGTGGGAGTATCCCTGTGCAGTTTGTGTGTGCCCAGTAGCTTTGGTGGCAGAGCTGAATCTGAAGTGAGCACAAGTCACGTCTTCCCCGAGGGTTTCCTGGCAACTATCACCTTGGTGGGCAATGGGGCTGGAGATGGAGGAGCTTGAGTCAGAGCCACATATGAGGTGGGGCTTCTGCCATGCTCAGTGGCCAACACCACCCTATTAGGGGTGGGGTTGTGTCCCAAGGTGCTGGAGCAGAAGACTAGAAAGTCGGCTCTGAGCTAGTTATGTTCCCTCTAAGTGTATGCTCTCCTTTCTCCCAGCATCGGCACTTTTGCCCTGGAAGGGAGCAGTGCTGGATCAAGAGGGGCCAGAGTGGGTTCCTGGTGTGGGCTGGGCTTGTGCTAGGGTTGTCCCAGCATACCAGTCTGAGTTTCAGATGTTCCTGATCTGCTGCCTCCTGTATGCCAGCAGTGGCTGCCCTTTCCCCACTGAGATGTAGTGCTGGTTCTGAGCCAGCTCCATACCCCACAACTGTGCACTCTCTTCAGCAATGGCAGCCTTTGCCCTAGTGGGGCGCTGCGCCATGGAGCAAGATGGGCCAGAGCAGGCACTTTGTGTGGACCGGGGCATGCACTGGGGTGGTCGCAGGGAACTGGCCAGGGTCCCAGTCGGTCTCAATCTGCTTCCTCCACCTTGTTTTGACAGCAAGCAAACGTGTACATGAGTGAAATCTAAGTTTCTCACAGCACCCTTGCCAGTACTATAGGTCTTCAAACCAGCCAAGGGGACTCATCTTCCTGGTGTCATACCCTAGGTCTGGGGTGCCCAATATGTGGTTTGAACCACTCACTCCCCAGGGAGGACCTCCAAGCACATGTAATCCTCCCCCTTCTGTGTTCACTACTAAGGGCACAGGTCCCAATCCTATTGCTTCTCTTCCCTTCCTTCCTGACTGTGTGTATCTTTCTTTCAGCCTTCATTGTAGAAGAGCCTTTCTGCCAGTCTCCAGTTTGTTTTGAGTGAGAATTACTCCACATGTAGATGTATTTTTCATCTGTTCATGGGGGGAGGTGAGCTCAGCCTCCTCCTACTCTGCCATCTTGATCTCCCAGTAGCCTACTGCAGGTATTTAAAATTCTCTGGTTTTATCATTGTGAAAGCATCTCCTGTTTTTATCTTCCAAGCATTCCTCACAATCTCTGGTTTGCTAACTATATCCTTTCTCATTTGTGTACGTGTAGATAGTAGTTTTTGTGTCTAGTCCACCACTATGAGTCAGTTATCACTTTTTACTTTTTGAAAATACAAATACTTATTTTTTGAAAAGTTAATGCATCTGTATGGCTTAAAACCCACATAGTTTTCTCTCTGTAGTCAATCAGTGGCGTATTACTTGTTATAATCAGGAGAAGAAAGAGGAAGAAAAAGAAGAAATAATACTCATGTTAAGAAAATCATAGACACATAAGAGAGGAATCTTTAGAAACATATTCTTCAGAAGCATATTATTTTTGAGTACATGTGGAGCATTTACCAAGACAGACTGTATTCTGGGCCACACAACAGGTCTCAATAAATTTTAACAGATTCAAATCATGTGAGATATGTTCTCTGACCACGATGGAATTAAACTAGAAATCATTAACAGAAAGATGTCTGATAAATCCCCAAATATTTGAAAACTAATAGTAAAGTACACTTCTAAACAATCCAAAGGTCAAAGAAGAGATTAAGGGGCATTAAAATTATTTTGAATGGAATGTAAGCAAAATACAACATATCAACATTTGTGAGATGGAGCTAAATCAGTGCTTAGATGGAAACGTATAGCCCTAAATGCCTATATTAAAAAGAAAAAGGAGTCTCAAATAAATTATCTAACTTCCAACCTTAAGAAACTGAAAGAATGAGGAACAAAGTAAATCTAAATCAAACAGAGGGAAGGAAGAATTTGTTGCAAGCCAGGAAGTGTTTTATAACCTGGGACAAAGCTAAGATGTTGAGGACTCTGAATAAAGCAAGGGTGAAGCATGTCTACTATTATTGGGGATTGGCCCCAGGGAGAGGCCAGTGGGCCAGATTTAGGGTCTGTGATTGAGCTGGTCATTTCAAATAGAAGTCTAAGTGAGAACTCTTTCTACCGTATGGTGACAAAAGATACTGAATCAAAGACCTAGGACAGACTGAGGGTTCCTTTTAGGCTTTGGGCCAAGGTAAATTGAGGTGACTACCCAAGGCTTGCTCCTTTGAATGAAATGTACCTGTATGCCTGGAAGCAAGTGACTGGACAGAAAGAGCCAATTCAAAAATCATATATCCTTCTTGTCAGTTATCTTTCTAACTTCCTGCCCCTAGGGAAAAAAATGGAAATCCAACCTTCATGCTAAGATTGCCCTTGAATAATGATACTTCTCCTTTCTAGATTTTCCTTGATGTTTCTTTTAATGTTATTTTACCTGTGTCAAAGTGTTCAGAGTAAGAAGAGAGCTAACAGCATAATTTTACTTAGGCTCTGCCCTGGCCCTCTCACTGGGGAGGATCTACATATTCATATAAAAAATGAAGAAGAATAGACATGTGCTGCTGCTTTCTAGAGGTGATGTAATGGTTTCTCCCCAGGCCAAATTCGACATAGAATGTAAATTTAAAAGAGGAGTGGTAGTGATGGTGGTGGTCATAGTGGTGGTTTGGTGCATGTCAGAGAGAGAGAGTGTGTTTGTGTGTCTGAGTGTATATAGGCTAGAGTCACAGTCCAGGGAGTTCTGGAGAGTTCAAGTTGACAGTTTTAAGGTCTGTGATAAGGACACAGAATTTAAGTTAACAAGTCAAGATTGCTTAGATATTATCATATATGCCCATCAGAGCTGAGATTATGTTCACCTTTCATTCCTTTAGTTTCACTCTCTCTTTCCTTTATTCTCAGTTTTACTCTTCCTCTTTCCTTCAGTGAGTAACTAGAGATCCAGAAAGTGAAGTGATTTGGGGAAAGATGAAAAAATCATATTTATTTAGCAACAGAACAACCTAAGGAAAGTGGAAGAATTAAAGTGGCATAGTGTCAGAACCCGAACCAGACAAAGCCATCACAAGAAAAGAAAATCACAGACAAATAACATTAATAAACATTGCTGCAAAAATTCTGAACAGAACACTAGCAAACTGAATTTAGCAACATATAAAAATGATTACATACCATGATCAAGTGGGCATTATCCTAGGAATGCAAGGCCGTTTCACCATATGAAAATCAGTCAATGCAGTGCATCATATGAATAGTATAAAGGACAAAAACAACGTCTCAATAGATGGAGGAAAAGAATTTAACAAAATCCACCACGCTTTTATAAACAAAACCAAACCAAAACCAAAACCAACTAAGAAGAAAAGGAAACTTCCTAATCCCCCACAATTAACATCATACTTAAAGGTAAAAAACGAAGTCTTTCCCCTAATGTCTGGAACAGGCCAAAAATGTCTGTTCTCAGCACATCTATTCAACATTGTAGTGGAGGTTCTAGCCAGGTATATTAGGCAAGAAAAAGAAATAAAAGGCATTCAAATAGGAAAGAAAGAAGTAAAATTATACTTTTCCTTGGAATCATATGGTATGTAATTATATCTCAGGAATGTTATTTTTTTAATCAAAGGAACAGTGTGTCAGCCAAAGATCAGGCTGTGCAATGGAGATGAAATTCAGAGTAGTGACTACGCAGCTCATTTGTCATGAAATAATATTACTTTCATGATTTGGCAATATTGAAGGAAGCAAATTTTCATGTTAATGATGGCTTCTTTTCTACCACCCAGCAGTATAATAAGATGAAGAAAGCATTCAGAAAAAGGGGCTTAATACTCCTTAAGGGAAAAGGAACCTGGTAAAATTGAATTCATCAATAATTACTTGTTAATTTCTGTATGTGAGGCTCTGTTCTAGGTGTACCATAGAAGAAAGAAATCCTTGAGAAACAAATTCCTAGCCTATAAATATTCTGTCCTTAACATAGGTTAAATTTGACTTTTCGGCCATAGTCATAGTAGATGTACGGTTTGTTTTCGCTTTTGTTTTTCCTGTAACATGCTTTATTCATCGTCCGTCTTGAACAGTGGCTCTTGGTGGCCACTAGATGGAAGCCTAACAACACCCCACATTTTCAAATGCTTTTTTTTTTTTTTTTTTATCACTTGATTTGTTCAAACTAGATTTGAGGCATGAGCAAAAGCTGTCGTTGGCTTTTAAAGTCTGAATTGTCATCTGTGTTTATTGCATAATTGCCCAGTGTGAGTACTTTATTGTTGCTGTCACTCATTGCAGTCATCCAAACCATAAGTCAGTCTAGGTTGGCCACCTGTTTGGAGACCCAAGATAGAGTGAGATTGGGCTCTTACCATTCACCTTCTCCATGCCACTCCAGGAACTCTGTTGTACTCTCTTTCCTTGTGGTAGGTTGTATTATTTACTCACAATTCTTTCTTCCCTCCCTGTCCTAATCATGACTTCACTGGTGGTGGTAAATACTTCCTTGCTCCCTGATTTTGGGTGTCCCAAGTCAACTTTTTTGGACAGTAGTATGTGAGAAGACATAAGGTTTGCCAAATTTGACCAAAAGATGTAAATGTCCCCGCATGGTTGGGCTTGGCCTCTTATGTTTCTTGCATCCACCATTTGAAGAACATGTCCTGGGCACATTGCAGAATAATGGGACATGTAGAACAGACATGAATCCAGCCCAACTAAACTCAACCCATACATAGCCAAACCTAGCAGGTACCAGCTGACGCCAGCAAAAGTCATTCTGTAGACCTGTGAATGAGATTTTGAGGTTGCTTGCTAGACAGCTTTACTGCAGCAAAATTGCCTAAGGCAGCTCCCCCAAAATGCAAGTTTCATACCTGTTATACTAACAGCAGCCAGAATTTCATTACTCTCAGTTATGCATACAGTGGCTATTAGCCATTGCAGATTGGTGCCTGGTAAAGTCAATTTTCATGTTCTAATTCACCTTAGCAAATGGTTTAATAAAAATTTGTCAAAGAGGAAAACTTTACCTTTATGTAGTTTCTAAGACTCAGTTACCATGAAAACCAGTAAACTTCAAGGAGAAACATGGCACTGTATTATACACACAAAGAAAAAAGTACCTCCTAGGTACAAGTTATTTGGCTTTATTTCTTTTTTATTTTATAGAACATGTACAGTCTGTTTCTTTTATAAAGTAACTTGCGGTGGAGATGGTAGACAGGCACATGAAAAGATGCTCAACATTGCTAATCATCAGGGAAATGCAAATCAAAACCACAATGAGCTATCACCTCACATCTGTCAGAATGGCTGTCGTCAAAAAGCACAGAAATAACAAATGTTGGAGAGGGTGTGGAGAAAAGGGAACCCTCGTGCACTGCTGGTGGCAATGTAAATTGGTGCAACCACTATGGAAAACAGTATGGAGGTTCCTCAAAACACTAAAAATGGAGCTACCATATGACCTCGCAATTCCACTTATGAGTATACATAGGAAAGAAACAAAAACACTACTTCGAAAAGATACATGCACCCCAATGTTCATAGCAACATTATTTACATTAGCCAAGATATGGAAGCAACCCAAGTGCCCATCAACAGATGAGTGGATAAAGAAGATGTAATATATATATATATACACATACATATATATGTATATGTATATACAATGGAATACTACTCAGCCATAAAAAGAATGAAATTTTGCCATTTGCAACAACATGGATGGACTTGGAGGGCATTATGCTAAGTGAAATAAGTCAGACAGAGAAAGACAAATACTGTATGGTATCACTTATATGTGGAATCTAAAAAATAGAGCAAACTAGTGAACATAACAAAACAAGAAACAGACTCGTGTATAGAGAACAAATTAGTGGTTACCACTGGGGAGAGAGCAGGGAGGAGGGGCAATATAGGGGTAGGGGATTAACAGGCGCAACCTGGGCTTCCCTGGTGGCGCAAGTGGTTGAGAGTCTGCCTGCTGATGCGGGGGACATGGGTTCGTGCCCTGGTCTGGGAAGATCCCACACGCCGCACAGCGGCTGGGCCCATGAGCCATGGCCGCTGAGTCTGCGCGTCAGGAGCCTGTGCTCCGCAAAGGGAGAGGCCACAACAGTGAGAGGCCCGCGTACCAAAAAAAAAAAAAAAAAAAAGAGGCACAACCTATTATATATAAAATAAGCTACAGGGATATATTGGTTATATACAGGGAATATAACCAATATTCTATAACAACTATAAATGGAGCATAACCTTTAAAAACTGGGAATCACTACATTGTACACCTACAACTTAGGTAATATTGTATATCAACTATATTTCAATTAAAACAGGAAAAAAAAAGTAGCATGTGGTAGGCAGAATAATGTCCCCCCAAAGATACTTACACCCTAATCCCTGGAATTTGTGAATATATTACTTTACATGCCAAAAGGGAATTAGTCTGTGTGATTAAATTAAGAGCTTTGAAATGGGGAGATTGTCATGAATTACGTGGGTGGGCAAAAATCTATTCACATGGGTTGGTAAAAGAGGAGAGATTTTCCCAGTCAATAGTCAGAGGAAGATGTAACTATGGAAGAATAGTGATAGAGATGGGCATTGCTAACTTTGAAGACTGAGGAAGATGGATACAAGCCAAGGAATGTTGGAAGCCTCTAGAAGCTGGAAAAGACAAAGAAACAGATTTTACCCTGGAGCTTCCGGAAGGAATTAAGTCCTGATTACACCTTAATTTTAGCCCAGTGAGACCTGTGTTAGATTTCTGACCTACAGAACTATAAGAGAAATGTATGTTGTTTTTTTTGTTTTTTTCCCATGGAACATGTTCCTTGATTTGATTTGATTTGATTTGATTCACAATGTTGTGTTAGTTTCAGGTGTACAGCAAAGTGAATCAGTTGCACATATATCCTTTTTTTTTTTTTTTTTGTGGTACACGGGCCTCTCACTGTTGTGGCCTCTCCCGTTGCGGAGCACAGGCTCCGGACGCGCAGGCTCAGTGGCCGTGGCTCACGGGCCTAGCCGCTCCGCGGCATGTGGGATCTTCCCGGACCGGGGCATGAACCCGTGTCCCCTGCATCGGCAGACAGACTCTCAACCACTGTGCCACTGGGGAAGCCCTATCCTTTTTTTTTAAAGATTCTTTTCCTGTATAGGTCATTACAGAGTATTGAATAGAGTTCCCTGTGCTATACAGTAGACGCTTATTAGTTATCTATTCTATATATAGTAGTGTGAATATGTCAATCCCAGTCTCTCAATTTATCCCTCCCTGCTGGTAACCATAGGTTTGTTTTCTACATCTGTGACTCTATTTCTCTTTTGTAAATAAGTTATTTGTACCATTTTTTTTAGGTTCCACATATAAGCGGTATCATATAATATTTGTCTTTGTCTGACTTACTTCACTCAGTATGACAGTCTCTAGGTCCATCCATGTTGCTGCAAATGGCATTATTTCATTCTTTTTTTATGGCTGAGTAATATTCCATTGTACATATGTACCACATCTTCTTTATCCATTCCTCTGTCAGTGGACATTTAGCTTTCTTCCATGTCTTAGCTATTGTAAATAATGCTACAGTCAATATTGGGATGCATGTATCCTTTCAAATTATGGTTTTCCCTGGATGTATGCCCAGAGTGGGATTGCTGGATCATATGGTAGTTCTCTATTTAGTTTTTTAAGGAACCTCCATACTGTTCTCCATAATGGTTGTACCAATTTACATTCCCACCAACAGTGTAGGAGGGTTCCCTCTTCTCCATACTCTCTCCAGCATTTATTGTTTGTACACTTTTTGATGATGGCCATTCTGACTGGTGTGAGGTGATACCTCCTTGTAGTTTTGATTTGCATTTCTCTAATAAGTAGAGATGTTGAGCATCTTTTCATGTGCTTTTTGGCCATCTGTATGTTTCTTTGAAGAAATGTCTATTTAGGTCTTCTGCCCATTTTTCGATTAGGTTGTTTGTTTTTTTTGATATTGAGCTGCATGGGCTGTTTGTGAAGTTTGGAGATTAATCCCATGTCGTTTGTTTCATTTGCAAATATTTTCTCCCTATCTGTGAGTTGTCTTTTCGCCTTGTTTATGGCCTTTTATGTTACCCTTGATTTCAATACTGTACTTCTGACTTATAGATGACATTTCTGTATATATATGGAGGTGGTTTTCCATCCTTTTTCAATGGGAAAGATCAATAGCATATTGTCAAGGTAAAGAAGAGATTTGGATTGCCTTTCCTTGTTGGACTAAAACTAGTTTTAGGGAAAGGTGTTTGACCCCCTTCTCCCAACCTAGTTTTCCTTGGTCAATTCAACTAATAGGCATTACTATTTCTTTATGCTTATTTCCAACGAGAGTGTACTTTGTGAGGGCTGCACAGTATTTTACTCCCCCCTCCCCTCTCAACAGTTTGGAACACATAATAGGTCTCAAATAATTGTTTAGTAGATTAACCACTAGTTACTTGGATTAACTAAACCAACACTTCATATGTGGCCCACAATTGCCCACTGTCATTTTTTACTATTATTATTTTTTAATTGAAGTAAGTTGATTTACAATGTTGTGTTAATGGCAAGTATTCCAAATTACAGGTAAGAATTTTTTTTTTCTATTCATGCTGCAGTCAAGGGAATAAATAAATCAGCTCTTTGTTTCCCTCTTGAGCCAAAAGCCAGTTGAGACATAAGACACAAGAATCAAATAGATAAGCGA
>NW_020175095.1:609-804 GCF_003031525.2 Neophocaena asiaeorientalis asiaeorientalis | reverse complement strand
AATTTCCTCTTTGTTTTCTTCAGTGATCACTTCGTTATTACGTAGTATATTGTTTAGCCTCCGTGTGTTTGTACTTTTTACAGAACTTTTCCTGTAATTGATATCTAGTCTCATAGCGTTGTGGTCGGAAAAGATACTTGATACAATTTCAATTTTCTTAAATTTACCAGGGCTTGATTTGTGACCCAAGATATG
>NW_020175095.1:0-236 GCF_003031525.2 Neophocaena asiaeorientalis asiaeorientalis | reverse complement strand
ATTTTGTCTGATATGAGAATTGCTACTCCAGCTTTCTTTTCGTTTCCATTTGCATGGAATATCTTTTTCCATCCCCTCACTTTCAGTCTGTATGCATCTCTAGGTCTGAAGTGGGTCTCTTGTAGACAGCATATATATGGGTCTTGGTTTTGTATCCATTCAGGCAGTCTGTGTCATTTGGTGGGAGCATTTAATCCCTTTATATTTAAGGTAATTATCGATATGTATGTTCCTAT
>NW_020175094.1:0-561 GCF_003031525.2 Neophocaena asiaeorientalis asiaeorientalis | reverse complement strand
GGGAATTCTTCCAGGCAAGAGAACCTACCTTTGACATCTTACAGAGTTTCTTGCGTACTGGCTCTCTCTCTACCATTCCCTCACTCCACTCTTGGGATACAGGCTATGTGCCTTCCTGCTTACCAGATATAAGAAACTGGCGCAAAACACCACCCCCTCCTCACCACAGCATGTTCCTAGTCTTTAGTGTGAGACCAGGGGAAGCAAAGTGCTTAACATTCCTCGGGCAGACCCAGGGGTCAGGCTTGACTGTGAATCCTTCCTGCTCTTCGTCCTGCATTCTTGAGAAGTCATTGGCTAGATCTCTCAGTTTCCTAATTTATTCTTTAACTGTCATTTCTGCTGCTCATATACTGAGTTTTCTTTAATTCTTGCGAACACTTTTCATTCGTATATTCCTGAGTTGATTAATGGAGGCACTATCTGCTTACATCTGTCTGAGGGTAATAATTGTGCTGTTCTGTGGTTCTCTTGCGCTTTGTTAACTCTGATTCATTGGCTATAAGCTCGTTTGTTTGTTTTTGTTTTCTGTCCTTAATGGAGTTGGCTTTGTCACATTGT